>NC_091371.1:8251533-8259033 GCF_038502225.1 Cherax quadricarinatus | reverse complement strand
ATATACATTGAGACCTTGTCTCTCAGTGTGTATATACATTGAGACCTTGTCTCTCAGTGTGTATATACATTGAGACCTTGTCTCTCAGTGTGTATATACATTGAGACCTTGTCTCTCAGTGTGTGTGTATATATAGTGAGAGCTTGCAGTGTGTATATATACATTCTTAGAGCTTAATCACTACTCTTTTAAATATTACATTATTTTTGGCTGGTGGTAAACAGACTAAGTGTATCCTTAATGACCTTCGTGTAGTCGATAGACTTTAAACCCCCTCAGCCAACGAATCATAATCCGTTGAATAGAATCCCCGGCAAAATTAAAGCACTCCAGCGGAACTACAGCCGCCCAGCAGGCCCACAGAAAAAAAAAATTGAGTAGGCTGTAAAGCAGACAAGCCCAGCGGGGGAGATATTGCAGGTCTTGAGAGAGGCAAGTATACACGTTCATTGGATCCGCACACCTGCCAGCTCGTTATAATTACTATCGCATCATACTCTAAAAATCCCGCTTTTTTCCCCCATTACCTCGTTAATATTGCCTCACGAGGCGGCTGTTCCAGGGCCAGGGACGCGGTCCTGCCCGGGTTGTGATTGCATTAAATGCGAGACACAAATTTCGAATTAATTCACCAGAGAATGAAAGGATTTTATAGTCTATTGGAATAACAAGATTTCAAACAAATATGGCTTCAAATTTTGGCTTTAATATGGATATAAATATCATAATTAATACTATATTTTGTGAAACACGTAAATTATAATAATTATTTATCAAACTTGCTCGCTAAACTGCGTTTTAAAAGGAGAATTTAACTAAATCCTAATAATTTATGGTTTTCTGTTTGAAGGCAACGTTTAAATCCATATTGGACGAAACGTTGCAGTTCCTGTTGTTCGAAAAGTGTCCACTTACCAGGATTTACTAGCTTTGGCTTAAATACTAACATCGTATTTCGGATTTCAACTTTTTCATTACTTGCGTGCCAGGCCTAATTAGTTATAGACGTCATCTGCGTTAATTATGATACGTTGGGTTGTACAATATCAATTATGTTACGATATTAATTAATATTTCTCCCGTTGATAGATTTGTTTTGTTTTCTGCCGTCGACGATTATTTGGGATGAGAAGTGGCCGATAGTGAGAGAAAAGGCTAGTGATTATTACTGGTCTACCACTGTAGCCTGGGCTATTTAGGTCTGTTACACATGGCTTGCGAGAGTGGTCTTCACCATTAGGTCTGTGTTACACATGGCTTGCCAGAATGGTCTTCACCATTAGGTCTGTGTTACACATGGCTTGCCAGAGTGGTCTTCACCATTAGGTCTGTGTTACACATGGCTTGCCAGAGTGGTCTTCACCATTAGGTCTGTGTTACACATGGCTTGCCAGAATGGTCTTCACCATTAGGTCTGTGTTACACATGGTTTGCCAGAGTGGTCTTCACCATTAGGTCTATGTCGCATCTATGATATAAAAAAATCTCCTCCTTAAAGTTATAATTTTAAGTTTTCCAGCCGTTGTCTGGCCCCTTCAGGATGATCTTCAAGATCAGGTCTGTTATGGTCTGTACCAGGGTCTGTGTAGTCTTGAGAGAGGGCTGTGCATCTCTGAATTTCATCATATATCCCACCACTCTAGTAGGTTCTCTCATCTTTGCTAGTTGTTTGGTTAATAGAGGTTTAAAAACCAGTCAACTACACGAGAGTCATCAAGGCTGCAGGTCACCTGTTCACCACCAGTCAAGAATGTCTCGATCCCTAAAACAGCAATATAAACTATCAGTGTGTATATATAATGAGAGAGATACACCTCTCGGTGTATATATTCTTTTTGCTTGTGCAGATAGGATAAATCTTCATGGGTTCACTTCTTAAAACTCGAATTATAGAGTAGAAAGATAACCGTTTACACTGAGACTTTACTCATACGCTGTTTAACGCATTAAAACAACGGTAAGGGTGAACAGGCTTTGGAAGCCCGGATCACTGTCTCGTTCAGCCCGGGGATTGAACCTGAGTTCTTTCTTTTGTCAGACAGTCGTTCTACTCTGCCTTACCAAGAGAAAATTGAATATTTCAGCACATAAATGCATTTATTTCGTAAATGTTAAATAAATTAACGAGGATAAACAGAAGAGGAAAGAAGAGAAGAGTCTTGATTGTCAAGACTACGGAAAACCTGGTCGTCAAGACCATACCAGACCTGGTCGTCAAGACCACACCAGACCTGGTCGTCAAGACCAACATAATTCTCAGCAGTATAATTCTCTTTTCCTATCTAAAATTAATTATAAGCTGAAAACACGTTTTTAATTCCAAATTACAGAGGTGGAAATAAATTCCTCAGCACAAACAGCATTTAACTAACAACACAGAGAAACACTTCAGTTATCCATTACATAATATTATTACACACTAACTGTACCTCACATGCGAATTATGCCTGATAGAAAAAAAATAGAGCACAGAGCTCTTTAAGCACGACATGTGTGATTACTCAAGAGAGCTTTTCACTCGACACCATAACACTTGTAATCTCATTCACTGCGAGTTTTTTTTTTTTTTAAATCCAGGGAATTGGAGTTGCCCGTTACTTCTTTGCGTCGAGTCTGATTGGCTTGCCACGCCTCAGGCGCCGTGTGAGCCGTGTGGGAGTGTATTATCCTGGTGAGTTTTATGATATTATTGAGGTAACTGTTTAAGGGGACGACATGTTAATGTGAGTAAAGAAGAACAAAGAGTCACACTAATATAAGAGTGAAGGGGAGAGTGTATATAAGTGAGGGAGACAGGTGAGACCTCGAGAGGAAGAAAGAGTAGTAGTAGTAGTAGTAGTAGTAGTAGTAGTGGTAATAGAAAGTCATGATCACACCAGACCTGCTTGTCAAGACCATACAGACTACGCTAGACCTGGTTGTTAAGACTACGCTAGGCCTGTTCAAGACTATGCTAGACCTACCATACCACGGGTGGGGTTAGAACCCGCGATCAGAAAGTCACAAAACTCTCTGATCGTCAAGACCACACTAGACCTGGTCGTCAAGACTACGCTAGACCTGTTCGTCAAGGTCACACCTCAATTGGTCGTCACACCACACTAGAAATATCGAGAAACCAGCACAAACAATATCATGCCTCGCCACACAAGAAACACCAACACACCGAAGACAAAGTCAAATTTCTCCGTATAAAGTCCCTCCATCCCTTGCCCACAAACAAACCAATACCAAAACAAAAATTCCAATATTACGGCAAACAACCTGCGTATCTGCTCTGCTAATATAACGAAATACTCTCTTTTGCAAATGCGTATAAACCAGGTGCATCATTTTCTATTGAATCTCCGGTGGTGAATGGAAGGTGGGAAGGGTTGAGTACGTTTATTGTATAAGGGCAAGGGAAGGGCAGGTGGTTGCCCGTGCTGGCTCGGTAATTGACAGTATCCCAGCCTCCAGAATATCCTCATCGCTGGCTCCTAATGGCGAGGTCTACCAGCTCGTTATTGGAGTATTACGTCCTGCTTTTTCCAAATACTTTCGTAGCTTCATTTCGGAGATTATGATGAGATTACTGCTGAATATTTTGTGCGGCGCTGGCACTGTCGGTATTTCCAATCAGACTCAGATTATGCAGCGAAATGATGTCCTCCCGGTTTGAAGGGCTCGCAGTAATGCTATTTTTCTAGTGTGATGCCCGAGATTATCAACCATGTTATGTGTTTTCTGTACTAGTTTACGGCGTTCTGCATTTTCCAGTGCAGTTACCTTCCCACATACATCTCGTCCTGGGATTATATAAATTAATAATTAAAATCAGACGCAGTAATTACTTAATTGAAATTACCTTCGTGGCGTCGACTGGTGTATCTGAGCATAACCATCTGACGACCGGCGGTACCAGTAGACCTGAAGGAAGCACGAAGCCACCAGCAGCATCAGCCTGGTTAACCAGGCTAGCACCAGACGAGCCTGGTCCATGACCGGACTCCGGGAGTAGAAAAACTCTCGAAATTCACCAGAGGTATATCAAAGGTGTTTCACACACGCCAATGACGTCGTTTTCGTGTACGTCTAAGTGAGTGTTACCTTCAAGCAGGAGATGTACCTTGATGCTCGTGGAGGAATCTTTATTCAAACAACTGAAGCTGCCGTGGCCTTCCTAGGGTCAAATCTAATTACCTTCCAGTCCCCAGACTCTATCATGCATAAGAGGTTTAGCATTTTCTCATGAATATAATAATAATGATGATAATAATAATAATAATAATAATAAATTTCAATAATAATACTAATAATATTATTATTGTTTATTTAATAATAATAATAATAATAATAATAATAATAATAATAAATTTCAATAATAATACTAATAATATTATTATTGTTTATTTAATAATAATAATAATAATAATAATAATAATAATAATAATAATAATAATAATAATACCTACAGAGAGCAGGAGTTTAATCCGTAAATAATTATATCCAGTCAATTAAAATAATTATGAAACAGAGGGCCAGGATAATATACCCAGGGAAGACAAAAATAATTATTTCTATTTATTCAGTCCTTTTCAGTAAAGAATTAGCTGATGTTCACTGAACAAAAGTGAACAAATATTTATTGCAACTTTCCTTGCAATGAATATTTTACAATATTTATATATATTTTACAATATTGATTGCAAGGACTACCCAGGTATGTATAGAAGTGAATCCCAAGGTTGCTAAAGATTAGAAAGCAATGTCTTTCAAAATGAACGAGAAATTTCATGGAGTAAATTAAGGAATAGACCGGGATTAGAACCGTAGTCGTGGCATGTAGCAGGCCCAAGGCTGCGTGATACTGAGTCATCAAGCTTACAGTGGGTTAGAACCCCCGTCAGTGCTCCTGTTTATTCACTGACAATAGCTCACCACGACTCGAATTTACGATACAGGATGCAAAATAATTCAACTCCCCCCCGTGGTTGTCTTGCATATATATATATATATATATATATATATATATATATATATATATATATATATATATATATATATATATATATATATATATATATATATATATATATATAGTCGTGCCGAATAGGCAGAACTTGCGATCTTGGCTTAAATAGCAACACTCATCTTGCCATATAGGACAAGTGAAAATTTGTGTATGCAATAATGTCGCCAAAGTCATTCTGAACCTAACGAAAAAAATATATGTCACTGTGTTTGTTTAGTATTAAATTACTGTAAACAAATCTAAAATATTTTTAGTTGGGTTAGGCTAAAATAAATTGCTCTTGTTATAATAAGGTTAGGTAAGTTTTCTAAGATTCTTTTAGTGCAAAATTAAATTTTTTTACAATAACATTAATGAAAAAAATATATCTTTAATCGTATAAGAGAAAATTTTAGAAAGGACTTAATTTTAAATGAGTTCTTGCTAATTGACCAGTTTTACATATCTGGCATATATATATATATATATATATATATATATATATATATATATATATATATATATATATATATATATATATTAATATAATATATATATATATATATATATATATATATATATATATATATATATATATATATATATATATATATATATATATATATATATATATATGTATGTATATAATATATATATATATATATATATATATATATATATATATATATCATATATACATATATATATACATATATATATATATATATATATATATATATATATATATATATATATATATATATATATATATATATATATATATATATATGTATGTATATAAATATATATATATATATATATATATATATATATATATATATATATATATATATATATACATATTTATATATATATATATATATATATATATATATATATACATACATATATATATATATACATATATATATATATATATATATATATATATATATACATATATATATATATATATATATATATATATATATATATATAATATATATATATATGTACATATGTATACAGGTTTAGTGTTATAGAAATAATTAACAGAATCTGTGGCACGTGATGGTCAGGCAGATTGTTATTTATACAATTAAAAAAAATCCTTCCCCAGACTGTAAAATTTCTCCCCAAACCCAATAACCCAAACGTTGCACCTCCTCATTCCCCAGTTTTAATCCCCACGTTCCCTACTCTCATATCCCCCAGATTTTGTCCCTAACAGTGAAAAAATGGGGGAAAAAATGCCGAAAATATGAGAGAGAACTGTAGTGATGTTGCAGTCTGGCATTGATGCCTTCATGTCTTTGAAGGCCTCTTGATCCAAGGAATTGGAACTACCCTTACTCTTTCCTTGAATCAAACCTGACTGTCTTTATATTGGTGCTGTTTAGCCCATAATAATTTATTGTTTCCTGTACCTATAATAATAGTCACTATATTGATGAGGGTGAGGTGTGTGTGTGTGTGTGAGAGAGAGAGAGAGATAGAGAACACCCTCCGTCATACAGCTATAACTCTAAACCTGAGAAAATTCTGTCACATGTTTTTTGGAACCCATGTGTGTGTGTGTGTGTGTGTGTGTGTGTGTGTGTGTGTGTGTGTGTGTGTGTGTGTGTGTGTATTTCCATCCCTGGTGCGTAAAATAGCCAGTAGTAAACGAGGCAGCAGTAACCAACCAATCACCAACCAATTTGGCTTAATAAGTTCCTCACACAGCTATAAACGTATATATATATATATATATATATATATATATATATATATATATATATATATATATATATATATATATATATATATATATATATATATATATATATATATATATATATCTCATCTCTCTTCCTCCCTCAAGCAACCTTTCTGATTTATCGCTTGCCTGCTTACCCAGCCACCCACTCGGCCAGCAACCTGGCTACCAGCACACCCATTCTCCACCCACCCATCCGTCCACCTGCCTGCCCTCCCACCTGCCTGCCCTCCCACCTGCCTGCCTGGGGAAGAAACTACTCACCCACTATCCTAGATACCTACTATCGTACCAAACTACCGTCATCTACAGAACCTGACTAGCTTGACATCTTCGCTTACTACCTACTATTATCATATCTGATTGCCTGCCTGGCTCAGTGACGACCTTCCTAGCAGTTAACCTGCATTTCTGTCTGCCTGTCAACCTGCCTGCCTGTCTACCTGCCTGTCTATCTACCTGCCTGTCTGTCTACCTGCCTGTCTGTCTACCTGCCTGTCTGCCTGTCTGTCTACCTGCCTGCCTGCCTACCTGTTTCCTTTGTACTCCTTATATCATTGTCGACTGAGGTATGGTGAACCAGGTGCTTCTCATATCATTGCAAACTAATATATAGTGAATCATTATGCTTCTTGCATTATAGTAGCAATGCTTACAATGATTCCTTGTGATTCTTAGTTCATTACAACTCTCACTTAGCATAGCATTACCCATACGTGCTTAGCGCCTCCCTATCAATATAACAGTC
>NC_091371.1:8211533-8249033 GCF_038502225.1 Cherax quadricarinatus | reverse complement strand
ACACACACACACACAAAGAGACCTGGACAGGCTGGATGTGTGGTCCAGAAACTGGCTCCTAGAATTTAACCCCGCCAAATGCAAAGTCATGAAGATCGGAGGAGGGCAAAGAAGACCGCAGACAGAGTATAGGCTAGGTGGCCAAAGGCTGCAAACCTCACTCAAGGGGAAAGATCTTGGAGTGAGTATAACACCGAGTACATGTCTCCAGAAGCACACATCAACCAGATAACTGCTGCAGCATATGGGCGCTTGGCAAACCTGAGAACAGCATTCCGATACCTTAGTAAGGAATCATTCAAGACACTGTACACTGTGTATGTCAGGCCCATACTTACGAGCACCAGTAAACACCTGGTCACACGTCAAGAAATTAGAGAAAGTACAAAGGCTTGCGACAAGGCTAGTTCCAGAGCTAAGGGGAATGTCCTATGAAGAAAGATTAAGGGAAATCGGTCTGACCACACTGGAGGACAGGAGGGTCAGGGGAGACATGATAGCGACATATAAAATACTGCGTGGAATAGACAAGGTGGACAAAGACAGGATGTTCCAGAGATGGGACACAGACACAAGAGGTCACAATTGGAAGCTGAAGACTCAGATGAATCAAAGGGATGTTAGGAAGTATTTCTTCAGTCATAGAGTAGTCAGGAAGTGGAATAGTCTAGAAAGTGATGTGGTGGAGGCAGGAGCTATACATAGTTTTAAGACGAAGTACGATAGAGCTCATGGAGCAGGGGGAGAGAGGGCCTAGTAGCAATCAGCGAAGAGGCGGGGCCATGAATCGACCCCTACAACCACAATAGGTGAGTACAAGTAGATGAGTACACACACACACAGACACACACACAGACACACACACACACACACACACACACACACACACACACACACACACACACACACACACACACACACACACACACACACACACACACACACACACACACACACACACACACACACACACACACACACACACACACACAGACTGCAAACCTCACTCAAGGAGAAAGATCTTGGGGTGAGTATAACACCGAGCATGTCTCCGGAAGCACATCAATCAGATAACTGCTGCAGCATATGGGCGCCTGGCAAACCTGAGAACAGCATTCCGACACGTGTCCTTAGTAAGGAATCGTTCAAGACACTGTACACCGTGTATGTCAGGCCCATACTGGAGTATGCAGCACCTGTTTGGAACCCGCACTTGATAAAGCACGTCAAGAAACTAGAGAAAGTACAAAGGTTTGCCACAAGGTTAGTTCCAGAGCTAAGGGAATGTCCTATGAAGAAAGATTAAGGGAAATCGGCCTGACGACACTGGAGGACAGGAGGGTCAGGGGAGACATGATAACGACATATTAAATACTGCGTGGAATAGACAAGGTGGACAAAGACAGGATGTTCCAGGAGGGACACAGAAACAAGAGGCCACAATTGGAAGTTGAAGACACAAATGAGTCAGAGATATTAGGAAGTATTTCTTCAGTCATAGAGTTGTAAGGCAGTGGAATAGCCTAGAAAATGACGTAGTGGAGGCAGCAACCATACACAGTTTTAAGACGAGGTTTGATAAATCTCATGGAGCGGGGAGAGAGAGAGGGCAGCTGAAGTGAAGAGGCGGGGCCAGGAGCTATGACTCGACCCCTGCAACCACAAATAGGTGAGTAAAAATAGGTGAGTACACACACACACACACACACACACACACACACACACACACACATACACATACACACACACACACACTCACACACACACACACACACACAGTTGATGAGAAGAATTCACTCGATCGAAGACCAGGCAGAACTACAAAGGGATCTGGACAGGCTGCAGACCTGGTCCAGCAATTGGCTCCTGGAGCTCAACCCCACCAAGTGCAAAGTTATGAAGATTGGGGAAGGGCAAAGAAGACCGCAGACGGAGTACAGTCTAGGGGGCCAGAGACTACAAACCTCACTTAAGGAAAAAGATCTTGGGGTGAGTATAACACCAGGCACATCTCCTGAAGCGCACATCAATCAAATAACTGCTGCAGCATATGGGCGCCTAGCAAACCTCAGAACAGCATTCCGACATCTTAATAAGGAATCGTTCAGGACCCTATACACCGTGTACGTTAGGCCCATATTGCAGTATGCGGCACCAGCTTGGAACCCACATCTAGCCAAGCACGTAAAGAAATTAGAGAAAGTGCAAAGATTTGCAACAAGACTAGTCCCAGAGCTAAGAGATATGTCCTACGAGGAGAGGTTAAGGGAAATCAACCTGACGACACTGGAGGACAGGAGAGATAGGGGAGACATGATAACGACATACAAAATATTGAGAGGAATTGACAAGGTGGACAAAGACAGGATGTTCCAGAGATTGGACACAGTAACAAGGGGATACAGTTGGAAGTTGAAGACACAGATGAATCACAGGGATGTTAGGAAGTATTTCTTCAGCCACAGAGTAGTCAGTAAATTGGAATAGGTTTGGGAAGCGATGTAGTGGAGGCAGGATCCATACATAGCTTTAAGCAGAGGTATGATAAAGCTCACGGTTCAGGGAGAGTGACCTAAGGTAGCGATCAGTGAAGAGGCGGGGCCAGGAGCTCCGGACTCGACCCCCTGCAACCTCAACTAGGTGAGTACAACTAGGTGAGTACACACACATACACAGACAAACACACACACAAACACACACACACACACACACACACACACACACACACACACACACACATACACACACACACATACACACACATACACACACACATACACACACACACACACACACACACACACACACACACACACACACACACACACACACACACACACACACACACACGTACATTACTAAGATTCCAAAGTTAATTACACCCCAGGTTTAATATCTCCCTCGGGTAGTGGACAGTGGCACTCTGTGAGTGCCAACTAGAGCAACTTGTTAATAAGGCACATTACTGGCTCCTTCCCTCTCGTTCCCGGCACTGCAGATGGCCCTCTCGTCTCTCGTCTCAACTGGCTCCCTCTCCATTATTCCCAGCACTGAAGAGGGCTTCTGTTTGTGCAACATTTCGGTCACAGATGAGCGATACGAGGAGAAACAAAACATTGTTGATATGAAAATATAATATGTTGAAGAATTGAGACACTTATGCAACACATGGGAATCTTTATTAAAGAAACGTTTCGCCACACAGTGGCCTCATCAGTCATGTAGGAAGTCCTACAAGACTGAACACATCGATTCCAGGCTGAGGGACTGATTACCTCAATCTCCTCCTCTCCTTACCCATTTCTACTTTGTATTGGACTGATGTAGCCACTGTGGGGCGAAACGTTTCTTCAGTAAAGATTCCCATATGTTGCATAAGTGTCTCAATTCTGCAACTTGTCGGTTTTCAAAATCATTCATCACATAACATGTTACATAAATACATGAGTGGATGTGGGTGGGTTTGAGTTGAACCTACCTCGCAGGTCCAACTCAAACCAGTAGGCCTGCTGCAGTGCTCCCTCTTATGTTCTTATAAGTAAGAAAGTGTACGTACAGGTATACATAAATACAATCACACAAAGTATCATACATAACATATGCAAGACAAGTCACTGGGGGATGGAAATCTTCAGCTTAAGATCTTTCACATGTCTCGGTGCGTCATCAGGAGCTGTGCAATGTTGCAAGAGTAGCAACAGGAGGAATAAGGCTAAGTTTTCTCAGAGAAATGTAGTGTAGTAACACCAGTCAGTTTATCTCAGATATGTCACTCGCGTAGTTTGACAGCTAGGATAGTCAGCTAAGGTCCGGGGTTCGATCCCTGTACGGGTGGAAACATTAGGACGTGTTTCCTTAAGGTACCTGATGTCCCTGTTCACCTGGCAGTAAATAGGTACCTGGGTGTTAGTCGACTGGTGTGGGTCGCATCCTGGAGAGAAAATTGACCTAATTCGCCCGAAATGCTTTCCTTAACAAGGGGCTTTCTATATAGTAGTATGTCATTGATGTCAGGTAGGCCTATATACCTTGTACATGTACTTGTCGAAATAAAGATTATTATTATTATTATTATTATTATTATTATTATTATTATTATTATTATTATTATTATTATTATTATTATTTATTCCTAAACTGGCTCATGCCGTTTCAATGTGATTTAATTTCGGTCTTCATTCCAGATATTCCTCCTGGTATTGGAGTGCTATTCCAAATCACTTTGTCTGACTTTCTTTGGGTTATCCTGGGTAATTTACACTTTGCATGATGACTGTACTTACGTGTACCTGTGCCTAAATAAACTTACTTTAGGCCTAGTCTCAGCTGCGCGTCTCCCTTTTTACCACTAAAGTTCCTCAGAGAAGCCTCTCAAAATGTTTGGAAACCACAGGTTTCACAGCCGCTTGACTCGTGTTATTCTTTTCCTTGTTTTTCGTTTGTCTCTCTGTCTAGTGTTGTTTATGTGTCCGGTCCACCAAGAGGGTTTATAACCATCTCTCTCTCTCTCTTTATTGTTTCGTTCTCTCTTCCTCTGCCACCTCCGTCTCTCTCTGTAAGACGTGATGTTCAGGAAGAATTCCTCTTCCACTCAGATCCTGTGAGACTTTGTCTTGTGTTTTGACATTAGTTACAACCACAGCTCATAGAGTGTGTTTATGTGGTGCAGCCTTCACCTTAGTCCTCTAGTGGAGGGTGTGAGAGTATTAGAGTGTGTGTATGTTAGGTAGTCCTCTAGTGGAGGGTGTGAGAGTATTAGAGTGTGTGTATGTTAGGTAGTCCTCTAGTGGAGGGTGTGAGAGTATTAGAGTGTGTGTATGTTAGGTAGTCCTCTAGTGGAGGGTGTGAGAGTATTAGAGTGTGTGTATGTTAGGTAGTCCTCTAGTGGAGGGTGTGAGAGTATTAGAGTGTGTGTAGTTTAGGTAGTCCTCTAGTGGAGGGTGTAGAGTATTAGAGTGTGTGTATGTTAGGTAGTCCTCTAGTGGAGGGTGTGAGAGTATTAGAGTGTGTGTATGTTAGGTAGTCCTCTAGTGGAGGGTGTGAGAGTATTAGAGTGTGTGTATGTTAGGTAGTCCTCTAGTGGAGGGTGTGAGAGTATTAGAGTGTGTGTATGTTAGGTAGCCTTCACCTCGTACAGAGAGAGAGAGAGAGAGAGAGAGAGAGAGAGAGAGAGAGAGAGAGAGAGAGAGAGAGACCTAGAGACGGAATAAACAAGAAAATAAAAGAAAGTTAAGCGCAAGAGAGAAAATAAATAACTGAAATAAAAAAAAATAATTATTACATAATTATCCCGTAATAAAGAAATATTATACTACTTTATTCTCGTAATTATAGAAAATTACGCCCTTCAAGGTGGGCGCCTTGATGCCGGTGAAGGGATCTTGATCCAAGGAATCGGAGCTACTCCTCTTCCTAGATCAAATAGTGATTTCCTATGGAAGCAAAAACAGTAATAATAATAATAATAATAATAATAATAATAATAATAATAATAATAATAAATTTAGCATGCTGATAAACTTGCAAGAAAGAGCGCAGTGATAAAGCTCTGGAAGCATCAGTTATATAGAGCACGTGAGGCTCTATAGTTAAGCCGAAAGCTTAATGAAACGAGGTGGTTGGGTAGTTAGCGAACATGGGGGGAGAGGGATTAAGGGAGAGGTGGTGAGGGTAGTTAAATGTAGGAACGAGGGGAGATTACTGCTCTCTGGGGAGTGAGGGAGAAAGAGAGACAGAGAGACAGAGAGAATAACATCTAACACATGTAACATTCCACTTCCTAATGTAACACACCTTCCATCATTTTCACTACATGTTCCTAAATATAACATCACTTTCTCTCTCCTACATATACTGGCTCCCTCACCTTCGTGTGTTAGCAAGACTTGTAAATGGTACAAGTCAGACCGAAACGACGTCATAAGCGTCTCTCTTGTTTGTGTATCAGTATCAGTAAGAGAAGAGACGAACGTTTATCAGGCAACTGTGACATCCAGTAGATACCTTCCCAGGTCTCGCAGAGGCTAAACCTGCCACGACAATAACATGCAAAGCAAATTGTGAATCTGAATACGTCAATCCTCACGTTGCTTCGTGTGTGACGAAGCTTGCAACTAGCGCCGAGTTACCCCAGAGACATATTTCTTGTCTCATTGTTTTATTGCTTATCCTAAGCTATTCAAAATACCCCTAGGATACTCCTCCCATTTCTTATCCCACTCTTCCGGCAGCTAAAATTCATCCAGAATGGTCTGTTAATCCCCTATCCCACTTTTTCTCCAACTTAAACGGCAGATGCCCCATCTATCCCACTCTTTCTCCAACTAAAACGCCAGATACCCCATCTATCCCACTCTTTCTCCAACTAAAACGCCAGATGTCCCATCTATCCCGCTCTTTCTCTACCTAAAATATCAGGATGCCCTATCTATCCCACTCTTTCTCCAACTAAAACCCCAGATGCCCCATCTATCCCACTCTTTCTCTAAAATACCAGGATGCCCCATCTATCCCATTCTCCAACTAAAATATTTGCAGAATTCTCTGAATATCCTCAATCCCATTCCCGAGCCTCGTAACACTGCTAAGCTTCGGTATACACAACGGGATGATCCCTGAGCCTGGCAGTTCCTCCCTCGACATAAGGTAAAGCGAGACTAAATAACTCTTCAATGAAAAGAAAACAAGAAAGATGGAGGCGTCATGGAGGATGCAGACAGGGAGAATACAGAATAAATAGGGAGAGAAGATCGGCTATCAAACATCATCAGGTCGGCTGAGAGAAGTAGGAAGGAGGAGGAGGAGGAGGAGGAGGAGGAGGAGGGTAAGGAAGAGGAAGAGAGCCACTGGAAAAGAGGATCGGATGCTCCATTGAGAAGCTCTTATCTTACAATATTCAAGAGATCCACTACTCGAGGTGGTGATTACAGTTTGTTTTGTAGAGAGCGTCTAGTTGTAAACACGTAGTGTTTCGGTGGTCCAGTGCTCCACTGGGAAGATTCAGTGTCACACTGGGAAGATTTCGGTGTTCTACAGGGAAGAGTCAGTGCTCTACTTCCGGTCTTACCAACCCACCTACCTCCAGGTAGGTAGGTAGGTAAGACCGACTCTTGCGTTCACCCTTTCCTGTTCCTTCGTATTCCTACTTCATCCCGTTCCTACTCTTACATTTCTACTACATTTCTACTTCCCAATCCAACATCCTCCCATTCTTTCTCTCACCAATCCAGCAACAACCAATACAAATCAGCCCACCCAGGCACACCTATTCATCTACCCACGAACCTAATCACTCACCCAAATACCTAACCTACAATACCTACTCACGCACCTAATCACTCACCCAAGCACCTAATTACTCACCCAAGCAAAGAACCACTCACCCAAGCACCTAATTACTCACCCCCAGCACCTAGCCACCCACTCGGGCAGACAGTGAACAGAATCACCGGCTCAACAAGGGATTGTTTACCGAGGACTTCAGAAAACAGGTCTGCCAGGAACCATATGGAACTCCTGCACTTACTGACTATTTGGCTGGAGTCAAGTTACAAGAGGATCACACACACACACACACACACACACACACACACACACACACACACACACACACACACACACACACACACACACACACACACACACACACACACACACAGTGAGCAATGATAACTTCTCTCTCTTGTTCACAGTGAACAATGATAACTTCTATGATTCTATGATTCTTTGCATACAAATCTTCCAGTTATTTAGTGAATCTGACTCCACGAATCTTATTTGATAATTATGACTCTGGTTCGGTGAGTCTGACTCTTTGATTCTTTGTTTTAACTGATTCTTCAGTGTTTGTGAACCTTGAATCATCAGTGTGACCCAGTGTTCACAAGTGTTTGTGAACTTTGAACCCATAGGTTGACCCAGCGTTCACCAGTGTTTGTGAACCTTGAACCTATAGGTCGACCCAGTGTTCACAAGTGTTTGTGAACCTTGAACCTATAGGTCGACCCAGTGTTCACAAGTGTTTGTGAACCTTGAACCCATAGGTTGACCCAGCGTTCACCAGTGTTTGTGAACCTTGAACCTATAGGTCGACCCAGTGTTCACAAGTGTTTGTGAACCTTGAACCCATAGGTCGACCCAGTGTTCACAAGTGTTAACCTTGAACCCATAGGTCGACCCAGTGTTCACAAGTGTTTGTGAACCTTGAACCCATAGGTCGACCCAGCGTTCACCAGTGTTTGTGAACCTTGAACCTATAGGTCGACCCAGTGTTCACAAGTGTTTGTGAACCTTGAACCCATAGGTCGACCCAGCGTTCACAAGTGTTTGTGAACCTTGAAGCCATAGGTCGACCCAGTGTTCACAAGTGTTTGTGAACCTTGAACCCATAGGTCGACCCAGTGTTCACAAGTGTTAGTGAACCTTGAACCCATAGGTCGACCCAGTGTTCACAAGTGTTTGTGAACCTTGAACCCATAGGTCGACCCAGCGTTCACCAGTGTTTGTGAACCTTGAACCCATAGGTCGACCCAGTGTTCACCAGTGTTTGTGAACCTTGAACCCATAGGTCGACCCAGTGTTCACCAGTGCTTGTGAACCTTGAACCCATAGGTCGACCCAGCGTTCACCAGTGTTTGTGAACCTTGAACCCATAGGTCGGCCCAGCGTTCACCAGTGTTTGTGAACCTTGAACCCATAGGTCGACCCAGTGTTCACAAGTGTTTGTGAACCTTGAACCCATAGGTCGACCCAGCGTTCACCAGTGTTTGTGAAGCTTGAACCCATAGGTCGACCCAGTGTTCACCAGTGCTTGTGAACCTTGAACCCATAGGTCGACCCAGTGTTCACCAGTGTTTGTGAACCTTGAACCCATAGGTCGACCCAGCGTTCACCAGTGTTTGTGAACCTTGAACCCATAGATCGACCCAGTGTTTGTGAACCTTGAATCATCAGATCGACCCAGTGTTCACAAGTATTTGTGAACCTTGAACACTCAAGTTGGTTACCCAAGTTTTACATTTGAAGCTGTGTTCTCCCACTCCATTCTCACCCCACTCCATTTCCACACTCACCCACTCCATTTCCACACACCCCCACTCCATCTCCACACTCCCCCACTCCATCCCTCCCACTTAGGGTGCCTCCTCACCCACTATCTATTACACCTTCTCAAATCTCCGTGATCGTCCAGATTTCCCTAAAAAGCTCCTCTTCCGATATTTCCCCTAAAAACCTCCCCTCGACCCGCACGGATTCCCACGTATTTTTCCCCTCTGCCTAGAGGAGGTGGGGATATTCCCTAGTTTCAACCGTCCAGCGCATTAGTGCAATTCAGGATCTCTCTCTCTCTCTCTCTCTCTCTCTCTCTCTCTCTCTCTCTCTCCTATTAAGGATGGGAGATTCTGGCAGGTATTACACAAGGTAAAACCTGCTAGCCTGCCTTAGCTCCTTTCAGAATTTTCCTACATACCTCCAGTCCTACCCTTTTTTATTACCCTTCTTTCCTACACCTCTTTATTCCAGTTATAGCCATCTTGTTCTTCTTTTTTCCTCCACCCCTGCCTTCCCCTTCCCTCCACCCTTGCCTTCCTCTCCCTCCACCCCTGCTTTCCTCTCCCTCCACCCTTGCCTTCCTCTCCCTCCACCCTTGCCTTCCTCTCCCTCCACCCTTGCCTTCCTCTCCCTCCACCCCTGCCTTCCTCTCCCTCCACCCCTGCCTTCCTCTCCCTCCACCCCTGCCTTCCTCTCCCTCCACCCCTGCCTTCCTCTCCCTCCACCCCTGCCTTCCTCTCCCTCCACATCCTCTAAGCATTTTCTTGCCACTTATCTTCCTTCAACTTTCCCACCAGTGATTTATATCATCCTTTTCCTCATATTCAACAGAGAATTTATTATTATTATTATTATTATTATTATTATTATTATTATTATTATTATTATTATTTAATTATTATTATTATTATATAATAATAATTATTATTATTATTATTATTATTATTCATAGTAGTAGTAGTATAATTATTATGATTTAGTTATCACTATTATTATTATGAGCCAGGAAGTGCCAAATACGTAGGGGTCATGGAGCGCCTAGGGCCACTAGTAGGCAATCAGAATCAATCGAAGGGCAGCTCCATTTCCTCTGATGAAGAACACCATATATTTCGGGTACAAGTGAGACCATCTTCAACGCATAATTTAATGAATCTGGTTATCAGTTGGAATACAAGAATAAAATACAATGCCTAGATAAATTATTTTTGCACTATGTGCGAAAATGGAGGCGACGGAAAGATGTAATTTCAAGAATCTTATATTTCGACCCCCAGTTTAGGTAACGTCTGCTGATAAGGGCCTCAGATGGAGGTTGAAGCATGCAAACCAATTTGGAAACCAGATTTCGTGAGTCAAGAGAGAGAGAGACCTGTGAGCTGTCATTATCAAGGTCCCCAATCAAGCTGCATCTTGATGCCAGTAACGATGCTACAAAACCTCACCCTTCAAGGGGTTGCATTAATCCTAATGAAGAGTTCGTCGTCCAATGAATTGGAGGTACCGTCCCCTTCCTCGCATCAAACCCGATTAACCTCCACTCCTCTCATACCCCAGTGATGACTTTTACGTATTTAGCCACTTACCTTTATATATATATATATATATATATATATATATATATATATATATATATATATATATATATATATATATATATATATATATATATATATATATATATATATATAATACACTGGACAAATAATAATTTTTAAATTTTCTTGGGTAGAATAGTTTGGGTGAGTTGTGCAAAGGACCTATCCAAGTTGGGTCGCCGCGCGTCACGTGTTTAACCGTTGTGGGATCTGATAGTGAGGTGTTGGCCAGACCCCTTATATAGCTTCCTTGGATGCTTTACTTTCATAGTTACTTGATAATGTGAGTAGTCACGAAAGCGCTTGGAATTTCTCTATTCTTTCAGAGTGGTTGTTCCAGCGCCTCAGCGTCGCCATCCAGAGGGGAAATGCTTGCTGCATACTTGGCTCACGTCCAGCCTCGGAGGAGCTGGAGGAAATTCATCATCTTTGATACATTGTGCCATTGTATTCATGTTTATGTTTTTTTCTGTAAATGTATTTTGTTTATTAATAAATGTTCACATAGAATAAAACATATATAGGGGGTGGTAGGAGAAGAAAATATTCAAACAGCTCCGGGGAGAACCTTGAGTTTTCTCTGAGGTACGTTTATTGTCTTCTCTGAGGATGAGGGTCCCCATTCCAGCTATAGAGGTGGTACTTCCCTATATATATATATATATATATATATATATATATATATATACATTATATATATATAATATATATATCCAAATATTCCTCCTTGAAGCCTTTTTATCCACTTCTCCGAGGCTATGGGTCCCACAATTTACACCAGAGGTGGACCCCATCATATATATATATATATATATATATATATATATATATATATATATATATATATATATATATATATATATATTATTTTTATAATCACACTGGCCGAGTCCCACCGAGGCAGGGTGGCCCGAAAAAGAAAAACTTTCACCATCATTCTCTCCATCACTGTCTTGCCAGAGGGGTGCTTTACACTACAGTTTTTAAACTGCAACATTAACACCCCTCCTTCAGAGTGCAGGCACTGTACTTCCCATCTCCAGGACTCAAGTCCGGCCTGCCGGTTTCCCTGAATCCCTTCATAAATGTTACTTTGCTCACACTCCAACAGCACGTCAAGTATTAAAAACCATTTGTCTCCATTCACTCCTATCAAACACGCTCACGCATGCCTGCTGGAAGTCCAAGCCCCTCGCACACAAAACCTCCTTTACCCCCTCCCTCCAACCTTTCCTAGGCCGACCCCTACCCCGCCTTCCTTCCACTACAGACTGATACACTCTTGAAGTCACTCTGTTTCGCTCCATTCTCTCTACATGTCCGAACCACCTCAACAGCCCTTCCTCTGGACAACAGTTTTGGTAATCCCGCACCTCCTCCTAACTTACAAACTACGAATTCTCTGCATTATATTCACACCACACATTGCCCTCAGACATGACATCTCCACTGCCTCCAGCCTTCTCCTCGCTGCAACATTCATCACCCATGCTTCACACCCATATAAGAGCGTTGGTAAAACTATACTCTCATACATTCCCCTCTTTGCCTCCAAGGACAAAGTTCTTTGTACAACTCCACAGACTCCTAAGTACACCACTCACCTTTTTCCCCTCATCAGTTCTATGATTCACCTCATCTTTCATAGACCCATATATATATAAAGGTAAGTATTGGAAGCACCTCTGTGAGGTCACACATTATCAGTGAACAGTGTCAGAGATCAAGGAAGCGCTCGGAATATCACTGTTTTAAACTCGGGTTGTGTTGCATATATTATATATTGTACCATTCGCATCCTTGTACCATCACTGCAGCTGTCATACATTGTGTACCACTATGCATAATAGAGAATGCATATATATATATATATATATATATATATATATATATATATATATATATATATATATATATATATATATATATATATATATATATATATATATATATATGAGTGCCTGTTATTTTGTGTGTGTTAGTGGTGTGTTTGATGTACTTTTCAGTAATATTACTACTCACTGTGTTCTAGTCTCTGAGACAATGAATGTCCCAGCAGGAAGGAGTAATACAAGGAGCTACCTTGTCATGTTGTTGTGGGAGGGAGAGGGAGAGGTTGAGAGCAAAGAATGAAGGAAGAGGGGAGGGGATTGAAGGAAGGAATAGAGGCTAAAGGAAGAATAGAAAAGGTGAGTGAAGGAGGAAGAACGAATGAGGAAGAGGAAAGGAGAGCAAATGACAGGCAAAGGAGAAGCTAGGACTAGAAGGAGAGTTAAGAGGAGAAGCAGGAAGGAGAGGGACGGAGAAAGGAGAAAGGAAGAAGGAGAGTAGGAGGGAGAAGCCTGAGACATGACACCTACATTAGGTTTTTGTGTACCGCTGAGAGAGGGCGGAAGTGAGGCATTAAAATACTCGTCCACACAGTGATTGTGCTTACACTCAGCAGGTAGTGCACACACACACACACACACACACACACACACACACACACACACACACACACACACACACACACACACACACACACATACACACACACACACACACACACACACACACACACACACACACAGGGGTCAGTCCTAGGACCTGTGCTGTTCTTGGTATACGTGAACGACATAACGGAAGGGATAGACTCAGAAGTGTCCTTGTTTGCAGATGATGTGAAGTTAATGAAAAGAATCGAATCGGACGAGGATCAGGCAGGACTACAAAGAGACCTGGACAGGCTACAAGCCTGGTCCAGCAACTGGCTCCTTGAATTTAACCCTGCCAAATGCAAAGTCATGAAGATTGGGGAAGGGCAAAGAAGACCGCAGACACAATATAGTTTAGATGGCCAAAGACTGCAAACCTCACTCAAGGAAAAAGATCTGGGGGTGAGTATAACACCGAGCATATCTCCTGAGGCGCACATCAATCAGATAACTGCTGCAGCATACGGGCGCCTGGCAAACCTACGGATAGCGTTCCGATACCTCAGGAAGGATTCGTTTAAGACTGTATACCATCTACGTCAGGCCCATACTGGAGTATGCAGCACCAGTTTGGAATCCACACCTAGTCAAGCACGTCAAGAAATTAGAGAAAGTGCAAAGGTTTGCAACAAGACTAGTCCCAGAGCTACGGGGATTGTCCTATGAAGAAAGGTTGAGGGAAATCGGCCTGACGACACTGGAGGCCAGGAGGGTCAGGGGAGACATGATAACGACATATAAAATACTGCGCGGAATAGACGAGGTGGACAAAGACGGGATGTTCCAGAGATGGGACACAGACACAAGAGGTCACGATTGGAAGTTCAAGACTCAGATGAATCAAAGGGATGTTAGGAAGTATTTCTTCAGTCATAGAGTAGTCAGGCCATGGAATAGCCTAGAAAGTGATGTGGTGGAGGCAGGAACCATACATAGTTATAAGGCGAGGTATGATAGAGCTCATGGGGCAGGGAGAGAGAGGACCTAGTAGCAATCAGCGAAGAGGCGGGGCCACGAGCTGTGACTCGACCCCTGCAACCACAAATAGGTGAGTACAAATAGGTGAGTACATATTCCTTAGTTGTCAGGAAGTGGAACACTCTGGAGAGTGAAGTAGCGGAGGCAGGATCCATACATAGCTTAGAGAAGATTTACGATGAGACTTGGAGCAGGGAGAGAGTGGACCTAGTAGCGACTAGCGAGGAGGAGACGCCAGGAACCGTGAATTGACCCCTGCAACCACATATAGGTGAGCACACGAGGGTCATGAAGGTAGCCAAATAACCTGCTCACCACCAAAGAAAAAGATTTTAATCCCTAAAATATGGATTAAAATCCACTCTCGGTATATATATATATATATACGCTGTGAGAAATATACTTCCCCTCTGTGTATATATCCTGTGACCTAAGTGCGTATACTTTTATCGTCTCATCCACAGAATACTTTCAGCTTGAAAACTTAAAGCATAAAAAATGCTGAAATTCTGTTATTAATAACTTACAGAGCAAAAAAAAAAAATTCCATTATCACGCGAGAAAAATAAAAAATAAAAATATATAGCAAATTCCACAAGAAAAAATATATATGGGCAAATAACAGTAATTCAGAAAGGCAAACGGCGAGAATGAAAGAAAAAAAATATATATTAATAAAGAGTGAACCTGCCCAGCACAATTAAAAAGACACCGGCGTCAAAATCATTGCCACACGACTGAGCGATTAGAACATTCCCATTTCAATTTCCATATTTATAGGTTTTCCTCGTGGATGTACCGGACTCCATACCTTTTTTTCTTGCGATTTTTCACACTGGTAAAAAAAATGCATTTTTGAGGCGACCTGCACTTGTCAATGTTCATAATATATATATATATATATATATATATATATATATATATATATATATATATATATATATATATATATATATATATATATATATATATATATATATATATATATATATATATATATATATATATATATATATGCAATAAGATCACAGTAAACAGGTGATTTCAGAATATGCAAAACAACCACTCTGAAAGAATAGAGAAATTCCAAGCGCTTTCGTGACTACTCACATTATCAAGGAACTATGAAAGTAAAGCATCCAAGGAAGCTATATAAGGGGTCTGGCCAGCACCTCACTATCAGATCCCACAACGGTTAAACACCTGACGCGCGCCGACCCAACTTGGATAGGTCCTTTGCACAACTCACCCACAAACTATTCTACCCAAGAAAATTTAAAAATTATTTGTCCAGTGTATTATTAAATTCTTCCCAAATTCTGTTAATTATAAATGGATCTAATTTATATAAACCAAAGGAAATATTCATATTATTGTCAAAACTGCTTTTTATGAAACAAGATTCAATTATATTCCTGTCGACCATGGACTTGCTTGATACTACTTTCTCAACTTTTTGAAAATCAATTGGATGGTTAAAATCTCTTACATGAATAAATAGAGCATTGGAATCTTGTCCAGTTCTAATGCTATATTTATGTTGTTTTAATCTTAGTTCGAGATTTTTACCAGTTTGACCGTAATAAACTTTATCGCAAATTTTACAAGGAATCTTATAGACACATCCATCAGCATTTTGGGGGGAATTCTTTATAAGATAAGATTTCGTTCGGATTTTTAACCCCGGAGGGTTAGCCACCCAGGATAACCCAAGAAAGTCAGTGCGTCATCGAGGACTGTCTAACTTATTTCCATTGGGGTCCTTAATCTTGTCCCCCAGGATGCGACCCACACCAGTCGACTAACACCCAGGTACCTATTTGCTGCTAGGTGAACAGGACAACAGGTGTAAGGAAACGTGTCGAAATGTTTCCACCCGCCGGGAATCGAACCCGGGCCCTCCGTGTGTGAAGCGGGAGCTTTAGCCACCAGGCCACCGGGCCACTGTATCGAGATTTTTGAATACAACTTTAATATTAAAAGTCTTAAGAAGAGAAGGCATATCAACCAAGTTTTCATGGTAAGGGAGAACCAACATATTTTTAGTTGAATAAGGCTGGTTGTCCCTTTTTGGATTGTAAAAAGTATTTCTAGCAACTTTAAAAGATTTATCAATTACATTTCTTGGGTATTTTAAATCATTACCTATTTCATAAATTTTGGATATTTCCTCATCTATGAACTCAGGACTACAAATTCGTAAAGCTCTCAAAAACATTGATGAGAAAACAGACAGTTTGACTTTATCTTGATGCGAGGAATAATAGTGGACATAGGAACAGTTATTTGTAGGTTTTCTGTAAATTTTAAATTTGAATTCATTATTACCCTTAATAATTAAAACATCTAGAAAAGGCAATGAGTTATTTTCTTCAAACTCAACAGTAAAGTTTATAGAATGGGCTAAGCTATTTAATTTTCCAAGGAAATGGTGTATATCTTATGCCCAAAAATGTATGTGTGTGTATAGGGGGCAGCCCAGCTCTGATACAATCTTGATCCATAGAATTACATTAATGACACTTAGAAGTGGTATCAATGTAATTTTAAATAAGGGATTGTAACATTACAGGCGTGTAATTACCAGCTTTGGAAGACTCTGAACCTACCATGTTAGACGTTGTTCAAACACTTGAGTATGTTGTGGTAGCCAGGCACCAGCTTGTGTAAGTTACACCATGTTACAGAGGTATGATGTAACACCACCACGTTACAGAGGTATGATGTAACACCACTACGTTACAGCTGTATGACTGATGGTTTAGTGAGGGGACACTTATCCTCAGTGATTTGTGTTTGCTGGGTCAGCGGGAGGGGGTCGAGTCTTGGCTCCTGGCTCGGTCTCTTAAGTTTCTTCGACCGGTATTTCTGGCTTCTGGTCACTTGAGGTTCATCATATCTATTCTTAAAACTTTGTGTGGAGTCTGCCTTCACTACTGAATGTGGTCTACCCTCCAGGTAGACTACTGGATGTAGTCTACCCTCCAGGTAACTACTGGATGTAGTCTACCCTCTAGGTAGACTACTGGATGTAGTCTACCCTCCAGGTAACTACTGGATGTAGTCTACCCTCTAGGTAGACTACTGGATGTAGTCTACCCTCTAGGTAGACTACTGGATGTAGTCTACCCTCCAGGTAGATTACTGGATGTAGTCTACCCTCCAGGTAGACTACTGGATGTAGTCTACCCTCTAGGTAGACTACTGGATGTAGTCTACCCTCCAGGTAGACTACTGGATGTAGTCTACCCTCCAGGTAGACTACTGGATGTAGTCTACCCTCTAGGTAGATTACATGCAGTTCATTTCACTTTTCTACCACTATGAGACTTAAAAAAATACTTATAAACATCCATACTTCGTCTGAGTTATAGTTTCCCACCCACTGTCCATACCCTCTTCTCAACCTCCACTTCTTCCCACCTTCCCTAATGTCTCCCTGCCTCCGTCCCCTTTCCCTCTCACTCTTTTCCCATTCCTTCCTTCTTCCCCTCCCTCCCTCCCTCCCTCCTTCCCTGCTTCACCATTCTCCACGCTACCGTCTCTAATTAGCAAGCCAACGTGAATCGGCACCGGTGAATCATTGATGTAGAGCCGGCGTAATCTAGACCTCACACTCACTTGCTGATTCTAGCCACGCTCTGGCTCGCTGCTCCGTCCTAGCCGGCCCTGGAGCTGCTGCCGGCTCTAGCCTGCTTCCTGCACGTAGCTCCGAATGTGTCGTAGCCTGTAGCTTCAAGTATCTCGGCTGACGCTAGCTTCCAGGAACATATTTAGGCCTTCCTTAATGTATAATGGTTTGCAGTTTAATGGTTTTCCAGTGGGGCTACTCTAGTCTCCAGGAGCACTTCCAAGGCTTCTAAGTGGAAGCTTTTGGCGGTTGTTCCAAATTAAGTCTATAGAAGCGTACGTAAACCTATTTCTATACTATGTTATCTTATGGGAGTTGTGTGGCACCTGTGTACCTGTTTTCACGCTGGAAGATGGAAATGAAATTACAGAAATTAATTACAAGTCAAGAGTCCTAAGATTATGCACAGTAGTGATGCAGTCGGTACTCACCTATTTTTGGTTGCAGGGGTCGACTCACAGCTCATGGCTTCCCGCCTCTTCGCTAGTCGCTACTAGGTCTCACTCTTTCCCTGCTCCAAGAGCTTTATTGTGTGTGTGTGTGTGTGTGTGTGTGTGTGTGTGTGTGAGAGAGAGAGAGAGCGACAGTTCGATGCCCAGTACTCTTTACACAGTTTCTTTGACCTATGTCTTTCCTTCACTACTATCGTCAGTAAGTCATTTGGATTCAGTGGCAGATATAATTCCAAGTGACCTTCAAGAGTATAGCTTGATCAGCGAGTCTCAACACACCAGCACAACGCATCGTCCCTCCTTAACACACTTACTGACCATTTTTAGAGAAGTATTTGAAGCGGTGAGCCATGACTTAAGCATAACATTTTCTAAAGTTCCTCACGAGAGATTGACTAAAACATCGGGAGCAGAGGGTACGAGAGATGCTCTCTCCTGGCTCTAGATATAGCTGATGCCTCTAGCATACAAACCATACCACGGGTGGGGATAGAACCCGCGATCAGAGTTTTATGACTCTCTGATAGTGAGTTCTATCCCCACCCGTGGTATGATTTGTTTGAAATCGTGTCATTACGATTTTGTGAGTCACTCTAGCATACGTCTGATGGATTCAGGAGCTACACACAGAGACAGAACCACAGTGAAGTAAGGAACTATATATTTCTATCTCCATCTGACAACTTCTTCAATCTAAAAATCGGCAATACACAATCTTTATCTACACCGTATTTCTGACACTCGTGGCTTTCCTAAGCTCATCATCAAATGTTAGGTAAGACACATATGCAACAGTTTAGACAACTTTATTCCGAAACGTTTCGCCTACACAGTAGGCTTCTTCAGTCGAATGCAGAAAGTAGGCAGGAACAGTAGAGATGTGAAGACGATGTAATCAGTCCATCACCCTTGAAGTCGTAGAATTTGAGGTTGTCAGTCCCTCGGCCTGGAGAAGTTCCAGTTCTCCAGGCCGAGGGACTGACAACCTCAAATTCTACGACTTCAAGGGTGATGGACTGATTACATCGTCTTCACATCTCTACTGTTCCTGCCTACTTTCTGTATTCGACTGAAGAAGCCTACTGTGTAGGCGAAACGTTTCGGAATAAAGTTGTCTAACTGTTGCATATGTGTCTTACCTAACAACCTGTCGGTATTGTATACCATTTTGATGTTCATCATCAAGTGTTCACCACACTATGATGCCTCGTAATGAGGTGTTTCGGGAGTTACAATACCGCATCCAAGTCTGTGAGGCAAGACTTCCAGTGCTAACTGAATGGCCAGTCAAAAACGTTTTGCTTAATTGTAGAAAACCATCATGGCGGCCAGTCACAAGTGGCGTTCCACAGGGGCCAGTGTTGGGCCTCTTGTTAACAACTGTTGTAAATACTCTTGATAAGATAGGTGAGTAAGTTCGATAAATATATTCTGAGGACATCAAAGTTTATTAGGATAATTTGGGTAGGTTCCATGTTTTGTAAGACAAAGCTATATACAAAGGGGCATGACAAAGTCACATTGTGACCTTTGTAATCCTGCTCTCTTTTGCATTATAGGTCACAGGATGTCATCCTATACCCATGATGAGGACACGTGCCACCTCATACCCATCCATTGGTCAGTATCCACAACATACCAATCCTGTGAGTGGTAGTCACCCACCCTATCCTATTCATGGTATTCACCCCATACCCATAGTGCAGTAAGTATTCACCCCATACCCATAGTGCAATAAGTATTCACCCCATACCTATTATGAAGGCAGTACTCAACCCACATTCACCCAGCACCTGGCATGACACACGAACGCGTTACAGTCGTGTCCTATATTTATAAGAATTATTCACATCAGGAAATTGTTTAAGGTTAAAGTGGGCATGTTTGGACTTCCTGTACGTGCACATACGGGTGAAAGAAACGATAAACAGCTCTGCTTAGCGGGCGGAAGAATAATCACATATGCGAGTCCCACTCTCAAGGTGCGAGTCATGTGTGTGTGTCACAATGAAGATATGCCGGACCTTCTCGAGAGAGAGGTAAGAAGTCATATCTCTGTCACAACAACGGAATTTCCTGTTACACCGGCGAGTTGGTAGAGAAAGCCATTAGTGACTTGAATATTGATTTTGACTGAGATATATTTTCCTAGAAGATTCACTCACCATCATTCGATTCCCAGCAGCGTTTCCAGAAATTTTTCAATCGTGCTTTCCACTTCTGAAACTCGAGTCCTGATAACCAGTTTCCATGAATCCCTCCATAGACGTTACCTTTCTTACACTCCAACAGCAAGGTAAATCCCTCCAAAATCACTTGCCTCCATTCACTCCGCAAGTCTGCTCGATTCTCAAGTCCTTTCCTTAAAAAAAAAAAAATTATACCTTTCTTCCTACCCATCCTATACGTCTTTCTATTCATCTCACATTTATTCACCTTAATCAAAGTGTTTTATACATGATTATTACATGACCCAGTTCTCTTATGTTCCAACACTCAGGGATCATATTTCACATCCATTAACAAATGCTTCAACAACTCTGTACTCTGATGCATTTCCATCTTTTGCTTCAATTGACAAACTTCTTTGTTTCTACGGATTTCTTTAACTTTTCTGTTACCTCCTTTACCTCGTCTGCAATTTATCTAATCATTAATTCCATATACTTACACTTAATCTTCATTATCTTTCTCTTTCCTGTCCTTACTTTCAACTCTCTCTACTTAATCCCCATCCAAACTTCTCCTCGAACTTCTACAACTTCTCGTATGAATTAATAAATAGCACTGAGTCATATGAATTAAAGCGAGTGTGGTAACTCTAATTTGATATCAGATTCACTATCTTTTAAGACAAGACCTCACCCAACACCCAGTACTCACCTCTTTCACAACAATCTTACAATTTAAATGTCATACAATTTTGTAAACACTATGAATCGTGTGGGAATAAGACATCATAATTATTTTATTGCACTAAAAATCACTGTGACATCACACATCTCGTTTCAAGGGAACAGAGATACAATTAGTGTGACATTTTCTTGTGGCAACGTTTCACAATCCAGGAGCGAAACGTTGCCACAATAAAAAGTCACATTAGTTGCATCTGTGTCCATTTGCCTAACATTTTGTCGGTCATTCCACCATTATTACTAATCACACATCTTCAGTATTTGTAGTTACAGCAGCAGAGTTATACTGGTGGTGTCCCCACTATTCGGTGTTTGCAGCAACAGCAGCAGAGTTATGCTGGTGGTGTCCCCATTATTCGGTGTTTGCAGCAACAGCAGCAGAGTTATGCTGGTGGTGTCCCCACTATTCGGTGTTTGCAGCAACAGCAGCAGAGTTAGGCTGGTGGTGTCCCCATTATTCGGTGTTTGCAGCAACAGCAGCAGAGTTAGGCTGGTGGTGTCCCCACTATTCGGTGTTTGCAGCAACAGCAGCAGAGTTATGCTGGTGGTATCCCCACTATTCGGTGTTTGCAGCAACAGCAGCAGAGTTATGCTGGTGGTGTCCCCACTATTCGGTGTTTGCAGCAACAGCAGCAGAGTTAGGCTGGTGGTGTCCCCACTATTCGGTGTTTGCAGCAACAGCAGCAGAGTTAGGCTGGTGGTGTCCCCACTATTCGGTGTTTGCAGCAACAGCAGCAGAGTTAGGCTGGTGGTGTCCCCACTATTCGGTGTTTGCAGCAACAACAGCAGAGTTAGGCTGGTGGTGTCCCCACTATTCGGTGTTTGCAGCAACAGCAGCAGAGTTAGGCTGGTGGTGTCCCCACTATTCGGTGTTTGCAGCAACAGCAGCAGAGTTAGGCTGGTGGTGTCCCCACTATTCGGTGTTTGCAGCAACAGCAGCAGAGTTAGGCTGGTGTGTCCCCACTATTCGGTGTTTGCAGCAACAGCAGCAGAGTTATGCTGGTGGTGTCCCCACTATTCGGTGTTTGCAGCAACAGCAGCAGAGTTAGGCTGGTGGTGTCCCCACTATTCGGTGTTTGCAGCAACAGCAGCAGAGTTAGGCTGGTGGTGTCCCCACTATTCGGTGTTTGCAGCAACAGCAGCAGAGTTAGGCTGGTGGTGTCCCCACTATTCGGTGTTTGCAGCAACAGCAGCAGAGTTATGCTGGTGGCGTCGTTTCGTTAAACAAACAGGTTCGTTAAAAATACACACACACACACACACACACACACAGAGTGTAAGGTGACCCGCCTGGTTCGTTAAACAAATGGTTTAAGCTTTACAGATACAAGGAAATATCATATATCTTTCTCATCCTCAACCATGTATCCAATCTTTCTCAACCATATGTTATTTCTTCCCCAACCACATATCTTTTTTTCCCTGTCCCCTAACAGCAGTGTCATCATCAGCAGTGACTGCTAAGTACCTGTGCGTGCAGCTCAGCTCAACTTATGCGATTTAAATGATCATTTTTCCTTCAGTGATAAAAAGAAAACGTCGATATGGCACATGGGGTGAGTTTATGTCTTCGTGTGACGCCTTGTAGACCAGCTGGTGGTTGTGGTAGTCGTGGTGGTGGTGGTTGTCGGTAATTGTGGTGGTCGTGAGTGTGGTGATTGGTGTTCAAAACAAAAATGAGTTACACTGTTTTCTTGCAGTTAGAATTGAATTTTATATCAGGTCCGGATGAACCTGGAGGTCTGGTGGAGGACCAGGCCGAGGGGGCGTTGACCTCCGGAACACCCCTCCAGGTAGACTCCAGATAGGTGACTACTAAGATCAGATGACGTAAGTAGCAACAGCAGCGACAACAGTAGTGGTAAGTTACAGGTACACGTAAGTATAATTACACAAATTTAAGTTATTACAATTATCATACAGTGAATTATTTTAATTGGAGTCTTTGTAATATGTTAGAAATTATACTAGTGGTAACAATAGCTTGTATGTTTGACCATCATACAGTCATACATTCAAAGCAGGTGAAATCGCAGATCTAGAGAGTGTACAGAGATCCTTTACTGCACGTATAAGTTCTGTCAAGCACCTTAACTACTGGGAACGCTTGGAAGCACTTGACTTGTACTCGTTGGAACGCAGGAGGGAGAGATATATCATAATCTACACTTGGAAAATCTTGGAAGGAATGGTCCCAAATCTGCACACAGAAATCACTCCCTACGAAAGTAAAAGACTGGGCAGGCGATGCAAAATGCCGCCAATAAAAAGTAGGGGCGCCATTGGTACACTAAGAGAAAACACCATAAGTGTCCGGGGCCCAAGACTGTTTAACAGCCTCCCATCAAGCATTAGGGGAATTGCCAATAAACCCCTGGCTGCCTTCAAGAGAGAGCTGGACAGATACCTAAAGTCAGTGCCGGATCAGCCGGGCTGTGGCTCGTACGTCGGACTGCGTGCGGCCAGCAGTAACAGCCTAGTTGATCAGGCCCTGATCCATCGGGAGGCCTGGTCATGGACCGGGCCGCGGGGGCGTTGATCCCCGGAATAACCTCCAGGTAATCTCCAGGTAACCAGCTATATCGTTAGAAGTGCATAAACGTTACAATTCAAACGAAGCCTGGTCACAGACCGGGCTGCGGGGGCGTTGATCCCAGAAACCCTTTCTAGGTATACTCTAGGCATATCTCTCTGCTCAGCGATTCTCTTCAGCATAAAATAATACATCTCAGATGTTCCATTCTTATCGCTACGTTAAGACTGGAACCCCGCCACTTATTCTGTGATGGCGTCGGGTCTCCACTGGCCCTGCCGCATGTTGACATTCAAGGCCAGCCTCTAGCACGGCAGGGTTCTGTGTGTGTGCTGTCACCGGTGTTAAGTGTGCTCCTGAACTACAATACAGGAGAAGCACATGTCGTGAGGGCTCGACAGAAGGTGATGGAGGAAGAAATACATACATCGGATATTTTGGAGGCGTTTAAGAGATTCTTGAAGAGAACTCAGGCTTTCCTGACCTTGACCAGTCTAAGCCTAGCGTGGAACTGAGAGAAAGAGACCTGAAGCTGGCGACTCATATGTGAGGAGTCTCGTGACGTCAAGGCTACAAGGGAACATATCTATAAAGTAGCTGGGATCTATCTATAGAAGTGTATTACACAAGTAACACTCTTGGCGTATGCCATGGGGGACCCACGTCAACCCAAGCCATGCATATGACCCACGTCAACCCAAGCCATGCATATGACCCACGTCAACCCAAGCCATGCATATGACCCACGTCAACCCAAGCCATGCACATAACCCACGCCCTCCTATGCTTTCTCTGTTGCAGCTACACACGCGCTCCAAAACGTTCATCCACCCACGCCCACGGCCCACGCCCACGCCCACACAACACTTCCATACGCCCCTTCCGCTGACCTACATCCGCCCACCTATTCCTCCACAAGCTAAATTTATAATGAGACATTTTTGTGTCTCACTCAAGCGTTTTAACAACTCACGTATAAAAGCTTCACAGATAATGGTGTTTACAGGAACCCGAGAGACTTATTTAACACAATATTAGTAGTGCATATACGCTGAGAGAAACACCTCTTGGGGTATATACACTGAAACATTCACATATTTCCGTGTATATAAACTGTGATATGTATATTATATATATATATATATATATATATATATATATATATATATATATATATATATATATATATATATATATATATATATATATATATATATATTCTTTCTTTCAACACACCGGCCGTATCCCACCGAGGCGGGGGTGGCCCAAAAGGAAAAACGAAAGTTTCTCCTTTTACATTTAGTAATATATACAGGAGAAGGGGTTACTAGCCCCTTGCTCCCGGCATTTTAGTAGCCTCTTACAACACGCATGGCTTACGGAGGAAGAATTCTGTTCCACTTCCCCATGGAGATAAGAAGAAATAAACAAGAACAAGAACTAGAAAGAAAATAGAAGAAAACCCAAAGGGGTGTGTATATATATGCTTGTACATGTATGTGTAGTGTGACCTAAGTGTAAGTAGAAGTAGCAAGACGTACCTGAAATCTTGCATGTGTATGAGACAGAAAAAAAAAGACACCAGCAATCCTACCATCGTGTAAAACAGTTACAGGCTTCAGTTTTACACTCACTTGGCAGGACGGTAGTACCTCCCTGGGCGGTTGCTGTCTACCAACCTACTACCTATATATATATATATATATATATATATATATATATATATATATATATATACATATATATATATATATATATATATATATATATATATATTATATACATACATATATATATATATATATATATATATATATATATATATATATATATATGTATGTATATAATATATATATATATATATATATATATATATATATATATATATATATATATATATATATATATATATATATGAATGGAAAGTGAGAAAATCTATTTATAAGAAAATGAACACATGCTTGTGTGTGTGTGTGTGTGTGTGTGTGTGTGTGTGTGTGTGTGTGTGTGTGAACACCTGCCTCAACACCTGTGTACTGTCTCTGACCTGTCTCCCACTCTCCTCTTCCTCTCTCTCTCTCTCTCTCTCTCTCGACAAATTGCTCCTACGCAGATCACAACGTATTTTCTTACCCATACTACAACCTCTCCACCTCCCCAAGCACACTCCCCAAAAACACTCCCCATCACAAACCCCCAACCATCAAACGCCACCCCCCCCCCATCTCCAACATCCGCCAGACAACACACTCTCCCAACCACACTACCGTAATGATAAGGTTGTAGTGAGATACCAATGTTGGTTGCAGTGGTGGTGGTGGTGATAGTGGTGGTGGCAGAGGTGGTGGTGATGATAGTGGTGGTGGTAGTGGTGGTGGTGATGATAGTGGAGGTGATGCTGGTGGTACTAGTGATGATGGTGTGAGGCAAGTGTTAGGAGGGTGTGGGTGTGGTGTTTACATTGGTGGTGGTGGATGTTGTAAATATGGTGAATGCAGGTGTGTGAGTGAGCGTAGGTGTGCCTCTGCTACACGTGGAAAGAGAGAGAGAGAGAGAGAGAGAGAGAGAGAGAGAGAGAGAGAGAGAGAGAGAGAGAGAGAGAGAGAGAGAGAGAGAGAGAGAGAGAGAATACACAGGTGTTGAGGCAGGTGTTCACACTAACACCAGCTGGCACACACACACCCTCCTTCGGCCTGGAGCTGTGTCTCAACCCCCGTAAACACAACTGGGTGAGTACAGACAATAGGGTAACGCAGGTACAAGAAGTACTTTACACAAAGGTGCCGCTGGTACTACAGAAGAGAAAACTAGCGAAGCAAAGGTAAGAAGGGAGGAACAGAAGAGAATGAGAGAGAGAGAGAGAGAGAGAGAGAGAGAGAGAGAGAGAGAGAGAGCTGTGTGACATGTCATTCAAGTCAGTAACAAGAGGGAACAACATGTAACGACCAGTAACCTCCCCTCCTCTGTTACCTCCCCTCCTCTTTTACCTCCCCCTCCCCCTCAACAATAATTTACCTAACCGTCTACCCCACCGCTCTATTCCCGTCCCCACTCTCCCTCTTCCTCAACTCCCCTTCCCTCCCAATCCCTCCCTTTAACCTTCCTCCATCCTCTCTCCCCACTCCCCACACACTAACCATCCTCTCTCCCGTCTCCCCACACACCCCACACACTAACCATCCTCTCTCCCCTCTCCCCACACACTAACCATCCTCTCCTCCCCAAAAGCTTCTCATCCCACTAGCGATCATCCTCACTCCTCTTCTCCCCCATAAACCCAACCCTTCCCATTCATTCTCCCCTCTCCACTACCCATTGAATTCTTGACAGAAGTGGGGCTAGAGAGAGGGGGAGAAAGGGACCAACAGACAACAGGAGAGCAAACCCAGCAAGAATGAGTTGACCAACAGAAGTTGCAGTGGAATAGGCAACTGGAAGGAAAGCCAAGCAACTAACTTGATGTGTGAGTGACCAGGCACAATAACCCCGAAGGTCACAATAAGATGCATATCAATCACAAGGAAGAAAGGGCAATAGATTGAGCCGGTGATTCAATCGGAACTACGAGACCTGGTCATGGACCGGGCCGCGGGGGCGCTGGCCCCCGATACCCTCTTCAGGTATACTACAGGTACACAGGTTAGGTTAGTATGTTATTTAGGTACAGGAACACATAAATACATTTACATAATTTATCATACATAGCAGCATATGTGTAGATAACCCAGGATGGTCCAAAATAGTCAGATAAAGTGATGTATTTTCATTGGAGTCCTTGTTAGGTACGGTTCGTCAGGTATGAGGACAAGTGTTTCCTGACGCGGGTCATAGTCATATGATGACCCGCATCTGGAGCTTTTGGTCATTTGACTGAGGCCTTCCACTGGCTTACCCCTCCAACCCTTTAAAAATCATAATCATAATTATAACCATTTAGGAAATACAGAGGCCAAAGCAAAGGCATTATATTGCTGCTGCTATTACTTCTACTACTACTACTACTACTACTACTACTACTACTACTACTACTACTACTACTACTACTACTACTACTACTACAGCTACTGCTATTTCTAGTATTACTACTACTACGATTATATTATATCTTGCACCTCCCTCTAATGTCTGTATACATACCATCTATGTCCGTGTATTATTTCTCACGACTTGACAAAGCTCCTGGAGAGCGAAACGTTGCCACCATAAAATGTCGTATTAGTTGCACTTGTGTCCTTATACCAAATATTATGGGAGTACATGGAAACCATACCACGGGTAGGGCTAGAACCCGCGATCAGAATCTCAAAACTCCAGAGTGATGCGTTAGCCACTGGACCAGCTGGTTATCGTGTCATTACGATTTCGTGAGTCATGTTAGGTACGTGAAAAAGAGAGATAACAGAGAACTTGGCTATCTGGTTGAGGCTATCTGCTGAGAAGAACTATCTGCTTATCCACGTACGGAAACCTAGTTACGAGTCAAGGAAAGAAAAGCAGAAGGCGCTTTCTAAGGAGTATGAATATTTTACATAACAAGGACATTAGGATAGTAGCGCTCTCAGCTCACACACTGAGTGTCCGTGGTTAAATCCCCAGTAAGGGTGAAAATATAGGGCGTATTTCCTTAGGACACCTGCTGTCCCTGTTCACTTAGCAGTGAACAGGTACCTGGGTGTTAGCAGACTGGCGTGGGTCGCATCCTGGGGACAAAATTAACTTAAGTCGCCCGAAATGCTCTGCAAAACAAGGAGCTTTCTATATAATATGCCACTGATGTCAGTTATGGTCTGTGCAAGATGTCTCATGTACTTGTAGAAATAAAGATTATTATTATTATTATTATTATTATTATTATTATTATTATTATTATTATTATTATTATTATTTTCCTAACTTGTATAATGTCCGTAGCAAAATGATCTACAATGGTAGAACCAGGTGAAGAGACAACAGGGAGGTATGTGAGAATCTGAAAGGGAGATTCTGGGAGGTATTCATTTTGGAGACAGAAACGGGACCAGAAAACTCAAAGGAAACCGAACCTCGGTCACTGGACAGCATACAGAGGTTGAAGGAGGAAGCGAGGATGTCACTAAGAGAACCTAGACTAACAAAAACAACGGAATTTTGTAACAGTCCTTTTGATATTGAAAAAATGGGACGGCAATGTTTAGAAAATGTGCACACACACACACACACACACACACACACACACACACGGGGCCAGGAGCTATGACTCGACCCCTGCAACCACAAATAGGTGAGTACACACACACACACACACACACACACACACACACACACACACACACACACACACACACACACACACACACACACACACACACACACACACGCACACACACACATACACATACGCACGCAAATTGCACTATTTTGCTTGAAAAATCCCGTCCTTTGAAAAGCCAAACAGAAGAAAGTGCCGTAAGTGCTTGAAGAAGGAGGTCGGAAGGGAGTTGTCAACAGCCCTCCACAGAATGGTATTTGTACACAATTGATACACAAGACAATAGCCAAGGGGTCCACCCAGACACACGTTCACCCAGGCACTCTGCCTTATACACCTATTCACACACCCAACTACACGTCATACACACGACACACCCACTCCTTACACCCCCACACCCACTTGTTACACCTTCACGCCCACTTGTTACACAAGTACTCACCCATATATACGTTAAACCCCCCACCCATCATTATGTTACACCCCCACCAACATTCCTGGAGTCGGCACTCCCCGCCACCCGGTTCTTGACCAGGCCTCCCGGTGAATCAGGGCCTGATCAACAAGGTTGTTTCTGCTGGCAGCACGCAATCCACCATACAAACCACAGCACGGTTGCTTGTTTTACGTTAGAACGGGCTACGTTAAACAAACATGTAGACATACACTCACGAATATATGAACAGAGCCAGGAGCTAGGGATCGACCCCTGCAACCACAAATAGACAGGTACACACACACACAGCATCAACCTGCGTGTGTTTTGTGCTCTGGATGGGGATAAGTGCACTTCCTGCTTCATTATCTGACGCAACATATAATTGACAGAGAGAATGTCTTCAACGGGAAAGAATACATAGTTCCTTGATCTGTGTCACGAGATGACACAGTAGATGACGTAGCGAGGTGAGGGTGAGGTGAGGTAGTGAAGTGAGGAGTGAGGTGCTGCCTTTGTTTACCTGGTCATTTACCAATAGACCCCTGGTTATCTTCAAAAGGGGACTGGGCAGATACCTAAAGTCAGTACCTGATCAGCCAAGCTGTGGTTCGTACGTTGGACTACGTGCGGCCATCAGTAAAAGCCTCGTTGATCAGACCCTCCTCCAGGTAACCTCCAGGTAACCAGGCCTTGATCCACCGGGAGGCCTGGTCATGGACCGGGCCGCGGGGGCGTTGATTCCCGGAATGACCCCCAGGTAGACTCCAGGTAGGGACGAGCTTCAAGAAAAATATCTGCATCTCCGTGTTATCGAGAGTCGCCATCCGGCCAAACACATGTCGCAGTACACACGGATGAAAAATGTCACCGTACACGAAACTCAAAATATAGCCAAAACATCTAAACAAAAAAAAAAGCGTAACAAACACTGGTGAATGGCACAAACAATCCCACCTGCAGACGATAAGATAAAAGATAATACGAGCGTTGAGAGATAAGCAGTAGGCTGATAGTGAAAACCACGAAGTAGATTAAAGATACTTAGTCAAAGCCAGATATGTATCTGCGAGAGGAAGCGGAAAATGTACAGGTGAGAGAATATGGATAACATATAAACAAACTACAATAATGACTTGCAATACTGACAAGTTTAATTAAGAATAAAAGACTTCTGCAACGCCCAGAGAATCTTTACCTTGATGATGTTTCGCCAACCAGCGCATTTATCAACTACTATATATATATATATATATATATATATATATATATATATATATATATATATATATATATATATATATATATATATATATATATATATATATGTCGTGCCTAATAGGCAAAACTGGTCAATTAGCAAGAACTCATTTAAAATTAAGTCCTTTCTAAAAATTTCTCTTATATGTTTAGAGATATATTTTTTTTCATTAATGTTAATGTAAAAAATTTTAAATTTGCACCAAAAGAATCTTAGAAAACTTACCTAACCTTATTATAACAAGAACAATTTATTTTAGCCTAACCCAACTAAATATATTTTAAATACGTTTACAGTAATTTAGTACTAAACAAACACAATCAAATATATTTTTTCCGTTAGTTTCAGAATGATTTTGGCGAAATTATTGCATACACAAATTTTCACTTGTCCTATATGGCAAGATGAGCGTTGCTATTTAAGCCAAGATCGCAAGTTCTGCCTATTCGGCACGACATATATATATATATATATATATATATATATATATATATATATATATATATATATATATATATATATATATATATATATATATATATATATAATATGGGAACCTCCTCTGGTGTAAATTGTGGGACCCATAGCCTCGGAGAAGTGGATAAAAAGGCTTCAAGGAGGAATATTTGGATTTCTTCCTGAAGCCGTTTGAATATTCCACTTCCCCTACCACCCCATCTTTTAAACTGTTTTTTTTTACCAATAGGAATATTTTATTACATAATATGGTACAGAAGATTTAAGAGATACATTGTTAATATAAAGGTGGCATATAAGGTACATGTTGTTACGTGTGTATCACCGATTATAAGGCGAAAATCTCATCCATATATATATATATATATATATATATATATATATATATATATATATATATATATATATATATATATATATAAGGAACAAAGTGAATACAGTATGCACTAGGTAATGTTATCTCTACTCTTATCTCTAGGACCAGATAAGAGGACTGACGCCTAAGTGGGTTTCTGACGCTGTGTACACATTCACCAGTGTGTGTGTGTGTGTGTGTGTGTGTACTCTCTTATATGTGGTTGCAAGAGGGTCGATTCAGAGTGAACGCGTGTTTATGTGTGTGTATTTGAATAGTTTACACATTCGATATTCGTTAAATATATGCGAAAACGCACAAGCAATTTCCTATCCATATTTTTAAGGTGATTAGTCATCATATGTTACACTAGACCACAGCTGCAATACACTCACGCTTTGCGTATATTCTGAAGTGTATCTTTCGATGTGCGTGTACCTTGAGCAGCAATGTGTAAACAGAAAGAATGTACATCTCATTACATACGCACTAAGACTTTACTTTAATCACTTACATTGGTTTTTAAAGTATTCTTGACTAGTGGTGTACAGGTGACATGCAGCCTAAATGGCCCTCGTGTAGTAGATACGCTTTAAACTCAATGAACCAACTCACAGTCTCGTGGATGAAATGGCTTCTTAACGATGAGTATGAAGAGAAAAAAATAAGTTGCAGAACCTTTTTACTCGAGCAACGTTTCGCTCTGTGTAGAGCTTCACCAAATCATAACCCGGAAAAGCTCTACACAGAGCAAACCTTTGACGGTACTCAATGCAATAAGTCTTTGTCGCGAATGCGGAGTTATAGTCCCCAAGTGATCATTATCGAGAAATGCATAAAAAGGACCTATCGCTATAAATACCTTCTCGCACATGACCGGAAATTAACTCATGAGTTACGGCAGACTGGTAACATATGTTGCTTAAAATAAGATGGTCAGTATTTCGTGGAGAGAGAGAGAGAGGCTTGCCCCGGCCGTCTCTCCCGGCCGGTAATGTCTATAAGAGACAGAACCTCTGGATGGTACGATACGATGTAGAGGGATATCAGGTTTAGTAGTTTTGGGAAGACCATGGAAATAAGGTAGAGAGGGACAAATAACACGGAAATATTGCAATGCAGCCCCTTTGCAAGGCGATACGTTCAATTTAGAGACTAGAAAACGTTTGATCTGGGAACGTTACGCTGCATCACCTTTGTAAGACGATACGTTAAACTAATTTAGAGACTAGAAAACGTTTAAGCTGGGAACGTTGCGGTCTATGTGATTCGTTGTAAGACGAAACATTTAAGGAATCTAGAAATTACAAGTAAAAGGATGAAGTCTTAAAAATCACACAAGATCTGGTCTTTAAGACGACACCAGACCCGGTTCTCAAAACCACACTACAAACCCGGTTTTTAAGACCTGGTGAAGACTACACCAGATCTAGCTCTCAAGGCCAAAGAACAGACCTGGTCCTCAGGACTATACGGGAACTGGTCAAGACCACGCTAAACCAGGTCCTCAAGACCAGGTCAAACAACACACAAAACTTGAAGACCACACCATACGTGGTCCTCAAGACCACAGTGGAGGACCAGCCACTGAGAAAAGAACAGCGTAGGACAAATGTATGAAAATCAATCTCCATTCCTTACCTCCACACCACTTCCACCCAAACCCAAACTAAAACCCATCCCAATCTACCCCAACCCAAAGCACCGTAGTCGTAAAGCTTCCCCAGACCCAAACCACGCCACCCTAACTAAAAATCGTCCCAGGACGAACCACGCCCCGTTCCTCTTGGAACCAGCCCAGCCTCAGCCCATCCCCTGGTTCAGTAGCTATCAAAGTCATTTCCAGAAATCACTGAGAAACCTGAATTATAGCCGAAATAAAACATAATAATTTTCCAGGGAAAGCTACGGCCATAAAAATTCAAATTCTGGCCAAGAGTTTCCAGTTATAGATTCTGGTAATGATAATTAGAATATTAATTTATTATTAATATAATATAATTGCTTTGATAATCGCGTTATATCGAATCTGTTTATGGTAATTACAAGATTAATAATTTAATTTCCGTGTTTTTCATTTTTTCTGAAATAAACACTACAGAATCGCTACACGTTGAAATATATTTCAGCAATCATTCATAAAACGCGATACTACGTAATAACGTTTAATAAAAATCTTGATTTTTGTTGCCCAAATGGCTAGTTTATTGTCTGTTTCGTAGCCATTTTGTGGACGATAATGGCTACTTTATTGAGCATCCCATATCCATCCTCTGGACGGCAATGGCTAATCTGTATACCCTATATCCATCTCGTGGACGGTAGTGGCTAGTTTATTGTGCTCACAATATGCATCCTGTGGATGGTAGTGGCTGGATTATCGTGAATCCCATATCGATCATATGGACGGTAGAGGGTGGAGGAACGTGTCTGAAGGTGGGGAGGGGGAACGTATGAGTGGAGGTGGAAAGGGGGAACGTATGAGTGATGGAAAGGGGCTTGTTTGGGTGTTTGGAGGTGGGTGGGGTCATTGTTGGGCCAGAGATGGGAGGGGATGCAGTATGAGGGCCGGTGTAAGGAGATGGAGTGATAGAACGGGAAGAGGGTGAAGAATTGTAATGGCGGACTAGGATAAAAGAACAATAGTGGGCTGTGATTGGACGATGAAGAATAGATAAATGCGGTAAGAGATGCGTCGCCTGGTATAATAAAAAGTGAGATTTGGTTTAGGAAAAAAATAAGATTTATGACCGAGGTTACTTAGATGATATTGGAGAAGTTGAAATATCTTTCTTATGTTCTTACGCTCTTTCATATGTAAGTGAGACGAGGTTCGTGGCTATATCGTCTCCAAACACTTGCCGCACTTATATCACCTAGAAGTAAATAGAGTGTTGGATTGCATACGGCCAGCAGTAACAGTCTGTAAAGTAAAAGGACACAAGTGCAACTAATGTGACATTTATTGTGGCAACGTTTCGCTCTCCAGGAGCTTTATCAAGCCATTACAATGGCTTTATCAAGCCATTACAACCAATACATGGCTTGATAAAGCTCCTGGAGAGCGAAACGTTGCCACAATAGAATGTCACATTAGTTGCACTTGTGTCCTTTTACTTTACATATTGTCGGTAATTCTGCCAACTTTATTACAGTAACAGCCTGATTGATTAGGCCCTGATCCACCGTGAGGCCTTGTCATGGACCGGGCCGACGGGGCGTTGGCCCCTGGAATACCTTCCAGGTAGACTCCAGGCAGAAGCTTGTCGACTGCTATGAGCTGCATTTTGGGGAGGAACGTAAAGGACTCTATAAGAACATAAGAAATTAGGAACACTGCAACAGGTCTACTGGCCCATGCTAGGCAGGTCCAAGTCACACCCACTTAAGAAGGAAGGAGCACTGCTGGAAGTCTGCTGGCCCATGCTCGGCAGGTCCAAATCACACCTACTTAAGAAGGAAGGAGCACTGCTGGAAGTCTGCTGGCCCATGCTCGGCAGGTCCAAGTCACACCTACTTAAGAAGGAAGGAGCACTGCAGCAGACCTACTTTGCTCAAGCTTAAGCAGGTCCAGTGAAAATAAACCACACTCCTTGATTTTCGAGAATTATCCTGGGTTAAAATAAACCCCGAGTACACAATATAAAACAGCCTTCCTTGTCTTCAACAGTCAGACTTGAAGAAGACGGATGACTGCAGACAACCTGAGGGAAATAGGAAAGGCACAAGGGCCGAAACGTCTTCAATGAAAGTGCCTTAAGGAAATACATTTCTGTCCATGCCCCCTCAGTCAAACTTGAGTTACAACTCTGTCAAGCCAAGTCAACACTAATCACGATAACACAATATTTCTTAAAAACATCATCTTGACAGCAGCAGCATCACAGAATGAGGAATAATACACAAATAACCCGCACATAAAAGAGAGAAGCTTACGACGACGTTTCGGTCCAACTTGGACCATTGACAAAGTCGCACAAGTCGGACCGAAACGTCGTCGTAAGCTTCTCTCTTTTATGTGCGGGTTATTTGTGTATCGTTCCAGTCACGGTATTGTGCCTTTTTGTTATTTGTTCAGAATGAGGAAACAGTTAAAAATTCATGAAAAAATAAGCTAAAAAAAATTATATATAGAAAATAAAGTTAAAACTCAAACACGGAAAATAATTAAAAATCTTTAAAATTACCCGTCAACTTTTTCTCTACGCAGTAACACTAGAATTCATAAGAACAGTAAAAACCCGCCGTCAGCAAAATGACCATCGAACAGAAGTGTACATTACTGTACCATAAACAAAACTGAATATATTACGCCAGCATAAACTACACGAAAAACATAACACCAACGTAAACACGAAAATGAGAGGGTCCAACCATCAATAACTAGGCTATATCATGCACTCAAAGTCTCCTTGTAATATATATATATATATATACATTCTTGTGATGTGTGTCTCTGTGTGTATACTTTATTTTAACCCCTCCCACCAGGCATAAGGGGAACTGCCAATTGACCCCTGGCTGCCTTCAAGGCCCCTGGCTGTCTTCAAGACCCCTGGCTGCCTTCAAGACCCCTGGCTGCCTTCAAAACCCCTGGCTGCCTTCAAGACCCCTGGCTGCCTTCAAGGCCCCTGGCTGTCTTCAAGCCCCCTGGCTGCCTTCAAGGCCCCTGGCTGTCTTCAAGACCCCTGGCTGCCTTCAAGACCCCTGGCTGCCTTCAAGACCCCAGTCTGCCTTCAAGTCCCCTGGCTGCTTTAAGACCCCTGGCTGCTTCAAGACCCCTGGCTGCCTTCAAGACCCCTGGCTGCTTTCAAGAGGTAGCTGGACAGATACCTAAAATCAGTACCCGATCAGCCGGGCTGTGGTTTGTACGTTGGACTACGTGCAACCAGCAGTAACAGCCTGGTTGATGAGGCCTTGATCCACCGGGAGCCTGGTCAAGGACTGGGCCTCGGGGGCAGTGACCCCCAGAATCCTATCAGATATGACTCAAGAAATCGTAATGACACGATTGCAAACAAACCATACCCCGGCCGGGATTGAACCCGCCGTCATAGAGTCTCAAAACTCCAGCCCGTCGCGTTAGCCACTAGACCAGCTAGCCAGATATATTCCAGATAGGGATCGAAGTATTCTTGATTGATGGTGAACAGGTTACACGCGGCCTTAATGTCCTTCATGTAGTCGACAGGCTTTAAATCTAATTAATAACCCATTCTTGGACTACTAACACTGATGGTAAAATCGATATGGAAATTAAGTAATCGTCAATCGGGAGCTCGAGATATTTATATTTTTAATTGTAAATGCACAGGAAATATTTTTAACTTGTGTGTGTGTGGGTAATTCTGAACCATTTTGTGTTGTGTTGTCATCTTGTAAGAGTTTATGGGGAAGGACTGAATAACTATGAAGAGGAGGCCTGGTCAAGGACTGGGCCGCGGGGGCGTTGACCCCCTAGAACACCCTCCAGATGGCCCTTGATCAAATAAACAGAAACTACACTAAATGGGTGGTCAACAAATGACTAATACCCGCACCAGGAAAATTTTTCAGACCCGGTTAAAACCACATCAGATCTGGCCGTGAAGGCCACTTAGAGCTGACTGTAAAGACCACATCAGATCTGGCCGTGAAGATCACATCAGATATGACCGTGAAGACCACATTAGAGCTGGCCGTGAAGACCACATCAGAACTGGTCGTAAAGATCACACCAGAGTTGGTTGACAAGACTCCCCAGCCCAGGTCGACACGACCAAACAAACCTTGATCCAAACCTTCACTTTTCAACGCACAGAATTAATAAATATACTGTGGAGAGTACTGTTGCCAATTATGTGAAATTGGCAGCTAACGTGAATAATACAGGAGAGGCCGCGATTGCACTTCCAGTGGTTAGGGTACAACTGAATGACACTAGGCGCAAGAAACCCACACTGATGGGCCAGCCAGGCTAAGTACCTGTGGAGAATACTCCATTAAAAAAACAAAGGAAATGTACAAATGGAGTACGATGAAGACCACAGATAAGATGGCGCTCTTCCAGAAAATATCAACAGCGTGAATTAACATTAAACTATGATAT
>NC_091371.1:8186533-8206533 GCF_038502225.1 Cherax quadricarinatus | reverse complement strand
ATATATATATATATATATACATTATATATATATATATATATATATATATATATATATATATATATATATATATATATATATATATATATATATATATATATATATATATATATATTATTTTTTTATTATCACACTGGCCGATTCCCACCAAGGCAGGGTGGCCCGAAAAAGAAAAACTTTCACCATCATTCACTCCATCACTGTCTTGCCAGAAGGGTGCTTTACACTACAGTTTTTAAACTGCAACATTAACACCCCTCCTTCACATATATATATATATATATATATATATATATATATATATATATATATATATATATATATATATATATATATATATATATATATATATATATATATATATATATATATATATATATATATATATATATATATATATATATATATATATATATTACATATTTTTTTTCAACAAGTCGGTCGTCTCCCACCGAGGCAGGGTTACCCAAAAAGAACGAAAATCCCCAAAAAGAAAATACTTTCATCATCATTCAACACTTTCACCTCACTCACACATTATCACTGTTTTTGCAGAGGTGCTCAGAATACAACAGTTTAGAAGCATGTACGTATAAAGATACACAACATATCCCTCCAAACTGCCAATATCCCAAACCCCTCCTTTAAAGTGCAGACATTGTACTTCCCATTTCCAGGACTCAAATCCGGCTATATAAAAATAACCGGTTTCCCTGAATCCCTTCACTAAATATTACCCTGCTCACACTCCAACAGATCGTCAGGTCCCAAGTACCATTCGTCTCCATTCACTCCTATCTAACACGCTCACGCACGCTTGCTGGAAGTCCAAGCCCCTTGCCCACAAAACCTCCTTTACCCCCTCTCTCCAACCCTTTCGAGGACGACCCCTACCTCTCCTTCCTTCCCCTATAGATTTATATGCTTTCCATGCCATTCTATTTTGATCCATTCTCTGTAAATGACCAAACCACCTCAACAACCCCTCTTCTGCCCTCTGACTAATACTTTTATTAACTCCACACCTTTTCCTAATTTCCACACTCCGAATTTTCTGCATAATATATATAACAAATAAAATATATAACAAATAATATATGTAACAAAGTCTACAGAATGTTCTTACATCAAGGCTCAGGTTTTAGCAACCGGTTCAAGTCACCAATAGACCGCTGGACGTGTGATGAAATCGTCTGGATTCTGTAACGTCTCTTGACGCACGAATTCGGGATGGCTGTAGAACATTTGTATCGAGGTCTATTTCTATGAGACCGAGAAGGATCGGATCAGATATTCAAACTCCCCCAAAGCACTTCGATATGAAAGCAAAGACGGCGCTCCTCGTCAGAACGGGCCTTTCGTATTTCACCTGAAGGAATGGGTTTTCGATACAGGCAGCACCTACTTTGTTTGTGATGACTACCGGCCAGTGCCACCCACAGCCTCCACAGTCACCAGCATCGCGGTGACTGGTGGTGCTCGCCCAGCGGGACGTAAATGATGAGAGCGACTTCTTGCACTCACACACACACACACACACACACACACACACACACACACACACACACACACACACACACACACACACACACACAAGGGGCAAGGAGCTAGGACTCGACCCCTGCAACCTCAACTAGGTGAGTACACATACACACACTCATCCAGCAGACATTTGCATGATAAAATGGTATAGTTGGACTACATGTAAATGTAGGGACTGACTGTTAAAATACTGAACATGATTCTACAGCCAAGTTTAGCACATACACACACACACACACACACACACACACACACATATACAAAATACTGCGTGGAATAGACAAGTGGACAAAGATAGGATGTTCCAGGGAGGGGACACAGAAACAAGAGGCCACAATTGGAAGTTGAAGACACAAATGAGTCAGATATTAGGAAGTATTTCTTCAGTCATAGAGTTGTCAGGCAGTGGAATAGCCTAGAAAATGACGTAGTGGAGGCAGGAACCATACACAGTTTTAAGACGAGGTTTGATAAAGTTCACGGAGCGGGGAGAGAGAGGGCCCAGTAGCAACCGGTGAATAGGCGGGGCCAGGAGCTAAGATTCGACCCCTGCAACCACAAATAGGTGAATACACACACACACACACACACACACACACACACACACACACACACACACACACACACACACACACACACACACACACACACACACACACACACTTGAAGTTCAGAGTTTAAACACCAGGGAAAAATGTGGGAGAGTGAGGTGGTGCGGGTGACTAGTTTATTGTATCGTGTCTGTGATCTCACTGGGTCTGCCAAGAAGATGATGTACTAAATGTCTCTCTGTTTGGAAGCTTCCTTGAAATTGGTGTTGGAAGTGATGACTGCATCGAATTTTATGCAATTCTGTTTCTGTCTCCTTCCTTGACGATTAATGTAAATTCTCTCCTGTTCTTAAGATGATTGTGTTTGTCCTGATGAATAACACTTTAATTGTTCGTGTAGGTCTTCTACATGCATACAAGTGTTCCCTGATGTGCATTGCGAACTTAGGAGAGAAACCTTATTTCGACGTTTCGATCCATCCAGGACTATTGTCCAGGGCTTTTGGTGAATTCTTTCAACCACGGCATTGTGGCTTTTTGCTCTTCCACGTAGATATTTACCACAACCATTACACGGTACTGAGTACATCCAAACTTTCTGCTTATCTCGTTGCTTGTTTGCTGCTGGCGATATCCTTCATTGTGGTAGACGCACTGATAGTGATGTTTATCTTGACTCACGAAATCGTAATGACACGATTGCAAACAAACCATACCACGGGTGAGGTTGAAACCCGCGGTGAAGAGTTTTGAGACTCTGTGATAGCGGATTCTAATCCCACCCGTGGTATGGTGTGATGTTCATCTTGCTTGTATTTAACCCTTTGTTAGGCAGGTACGACATTTGTCGTACCTGCCTAACCTGGGATAGTTAATGGGGATGGTTCAACCATGGAGTGTTAATGATCTTTAAATGTTCTTGTTATGCAATCTCGATGGAATGGGCAGAGTTCCCCAAAAAATATCTTTGATAATCCAGCTGTCCTTTTTAAGAAACTTAATATGGCTACATATCCTGAAGGCTTTGAGAATAAAACTTCAGAGTTCCCTCTATCTTAATTTTATCGTCATTGTGTGACCAGAAATGGATAAGTATACGATAGACTTTAAATTTTAATAGCATGGTAACGCATGGTGACCTGAAGAATGCCATGGCATTCTTCAGGTCACCATGCGTCACTCACACCTCACTCTCCGCCTATATATATGTCTTTCTACCTCTGTATGTTAGAAGTGATCAAGGTCCCAGGACCGAAACGTTTTCTAATAAATATGTCGTAGTGTTTGCTTACGTGTCTTTCTAAACCAACTTGTCGGTATTTATTACCAAGGTTTATACCATATATATATATATGCATATATATATATATATATATATATATATATATATATATATATATATATATATATATATATATATGTATATGTATATATATATATATATGTGTGTGCGTGTGTGTGTGTGTGTGTGTGTGTGTGTGTGTGTGTGTGTGTGTGTGTGTGTGGTAATCAGACAACTAGGTCTCACTTTACTACGAGAAATATTGCTCCCGAGAACCAAAATATCACCACTGGTGTGGTAATGCCTGTGTTTCCTAATTGCAATATACGATGGCTTAAATATTTTAAAAAACTTTTTTTATTAACGTACCGGCCGTCTTTCATCGAGGATGGGTTATCCAAGGAAGAAGAAACACATTCACCGTCATTCACTCCCGTCCTGTCTTGCCAGAAGCATATTGGCATCGTAGTTCAGATGACCTTCCGAACTGGCAACTTGTATGGGAAGAAATTCCAGTTTCCACTAATTTGCGCAATGAAAAAATCCCCTAAGATAATCCTCAATGTGAGTTATAGGTAGGTTTATTTAGATTTAGATTGGCCAGGACATCCTGACCCGGGTCTTCTCCATTTGGTAGCCCGCCTGCGGCATCCCCCGTAGAGGGAGAAGTCTAGATATGAAACCATACAACTCTTACGAATATTTAGAATCATCTACGACTATTGGGTATTAGAATGTCAAGCTTCGACAATTATTTACTGACAATGTTTGAAAATAAACTCTAAGGTGATCGGGGGGATAAATATCATTAAATATACACAAATAACTCGCACATAGAAGACAGAAGCTTCGTAAATGGTCCGTTTTGGACCATTTACAAAGTCACACTAACACGAAAGATGGAGACAGCCAGTATATATAGACGAGCGGACAGGGACAGGATCACGAGAAGTAGTAATGGTAGAGGTAAGACTGGATATGGAGGTAGTGGCAGTAGTAGTAGTAGTGATAGTAGTAATAGTAGTAGTAGCAGCAGCAGCAGCAGCAGCAGTAGTATTAGTAGTAGTAGTAGTAGTAGTAGTAGTAGTAGTAGCAGCAGTAGTAGTAGTAGTAGCAGCAGCAGTATTAGCAGTAGTAGTAGCAGTAATAGTAGCAGCAGTAGTAGTAGTAGTAGCAGCAGCAGTATTAGCAGTAGTATTAGCAGTAATAGTAGTAGCAGCAGTAGTATTAGCAGTAGTAGTAGCAGTAATAGTAGTAGCAGCAGTAGTAGTAGTAGTAGTAGTAGTAGCAGCAGCAGTAGTAGTAGTAGTAGAAGCAGCAGCAGTAGTAGCAGTAGTAGTAGTAGTAGTAGTAGTAATAGCAGTAGTAGTAGTAGTAATAGCAGCAGTAGTAGTAGTGGTAGCAGCAGCAGTAGTAGCAGTAGTAGTAGTAGTAGTAGTAGTAGTAGTAGTAGCAGCAGCAGTAGTAGCAGTAGTAGTAGTAGTAGTAGTAGTAGTAGCAGCAGCAGTAGTAGCAGTAGTAGTAGTAGTAGTAGTAGTAGTAGTAGTAGCAGCAGCAGTAGTAGCAGTAGTAGTAGTAGTAGTAGTAGTAGTAATAGCAGTTGTAGCAGCAGCAGCAGCAGCAGCAGCAGCAGCAGCAGCAGCAGCAGCAGCAGCAGCAGCAGCAGCAGTATTAGTAGCAGTAATAAATATTTTAATAAATCTATTAAAGGGGGAAAAAAGTTCTTTGATCCCGAGAATGTAATTGGAAAATATAAACTTTTCGTATACCGAAAAATAAATTTTGTGAGTCTGATTTAAAACTTTAAAAGTCTTACTAGCGTACATACAAATATAATCTGGAAGAAATTCATTATTTTTAAGGATATCCAAATTAGGTAAAATTCGGAAAGGAATTTATAATTCTCGGGAATATGTTGACCAAAGCCGAATTTTTTGAAAGTTGAGATTAAGATCCTTTCATATTTCAGCTCATTAAGTGAGAAGAGTATTGTACTAATTACCGTATTAAATACATTGTTTATATCAAGTTATGTTCACCGTGAGGTGTGTCTCTCAGTGTATATATATATACTTAGCGTGTATGTCTCTCGGCGCATATACGTCTAGAAGTGTATGTCTCTCGGTGCATGTACGCGCAGAAGTGTATGTCTTTTGGTGTATATATGCCTAGAAGTGTATGTCTTTTGGTGTATATATGCCTAGAAGTGTATGTCTCTAGGTGTATATACGCCTAGAAGTGTATGTCTCTAGGTGTATATACGCCTAGAAGTGTATGTCTCTCGGTGCATATACGCCTAGAAGTGTATGTCTTTTGGCGTATATATGCCTAGAAGTGTATGTCTCTAGGTGTATATACGCCTAGAAGTGTATGTCTTTTGGCGTATATATGCCTAGAAGTGTATGTCTCTAGGTGTATATACGCCTAGAAGTGTATGTCTTTTGCTGTATATATGCCTAGAAGTGTATGTCTCTAGGTGTATATACGCCTAGAAGTGTATGTCTTTTGGTGTATATATGCCTAGAAGTGTATGTCTCTAGGTGTATATACGCCTAGAAGTGTATGTCTTTTGGCGTATATATGCCTAGAAGTGTATGTCTCTAGGTGTATATACGCCTAGAAGTGTATGTCTCTAGGTGTATATACACTGAGAGTTTGCTCTAATCCCTACTGTAGGGATTTATATATCCCTGACTGGTGACAAAGAGGTGACTGTAATCTTAAGGATGCTCTAGTAATCGACAGGATTTTAACCCCATTAAAAAAACTGTACACATAAAAGCTTAGATTTATATGTTCAAGAGACCAGAAACATTGGAATTTTTGTCCCTCAAGATATACAAAATATAACGAAGCGCTTTTGGCCCAAAATATTACTCAGCATCAAATAATCTTACTGAGAGGCCTCATTGTTATACATAACACTCGGTATTTTTCTGGAAAATATATTGGTTCATTCAGGTGTCCAGAGTGAAATGAGTTATTGGTGGTAATAAGGCAATATATATCGATTATCTGAAGTGAATGCTTGTGTATCATTTTTCTCTCTTTGTTTCGCTAACTTGACAAAGGTTAGTATTAAATCAAGTTGATATTAGAAATTATAAGGTTTACTTAAGTATGACTCAAGAAATCGTAATGACACGATTGCAAACAAACCATACCCCCGGCCGGGATTGAACCCGCGGTCATAGTCTCAAAACCGCGGGTTCAATCCCGGCCGGGGGTATGGTTTACTTAAGTATATATCAAGAGGGTCTTCTAAAGACATGTTGTTTCATGTTAATTTATTGTCTTGATATTACATACGTCTCAGTAACCTTCCTGCCACACTACATATCCTGTCACATTTTTCATTGCTCCACAGATAACTTTTAAGCCATTACACTGACAACTACACGGACGACAGCTACACTCATACATAGACAATTCCTTCACTCCTGTATAGATAACTCCTATATCCCTACACAAAGACCTTAACGTCCCTACACAGACAACCCCTACGCCCCTACAGAGACAACTTCACTCCTATACAGACATCTACACCCCAACACAGACGACAACTTCACCCCTACGCAGACATCTACACCCCGACACAGACGACGGCTACACCCCAACACAAACGACAACGTCACTCCTACACAGACGATAACTACACCCCAACACAGACGACAACTTCACCCCTACACAGACGACAGCTACACCCCTACACAGTCGACGACGCCTGATAGGTGACGCCAGGCGGCAGAGGGCCACACTGGCGCCAGGAAGACCACCAGAGTAAAGTTGATTAATAGCCTCGTCGAGTTTGTCGGGGCGGGAGGAGCCCTTTGCTGGGGGCGGGAGGAAGCTCTTTCCCGGGGGCGGGGAAGGAGTGGATCCCTAGAAGGGAAAGGGGAAAGGTGGGGACCCTTTAGGAGGGGAATGGCACTAGAGACCGGGAAGAGTGTACTGGGGATGATACTCTTTCTTAGTGAGTAGAAAAAGTAGTGGAGAGAAATGAATGAGAGGGAGAAAAAGGAGAGAAAGAAATGAAAGGGGAAATGAGAGAAAGAAGCTGGAGAGGAAAAGAAGGGGATATGAAGAACATAAAAGGCACAATACCCTGACTGGAACAATACACAAATAACCCGCACGACGATGTTTCGATCCGACTTGGACCATTTACAAAGTCACACTCCGACCGAAACGTCGTATTAAGCTTCTTTCTCCTATGTGAGAGTTCTGTAAGGAGATATAAACTAAAAAAAAATGGGAAAGGGACGTAAGAACGGGAAAGTAAAGGAGATGGAGAGGAAATGAAGAAGAGGAAAGAGACAGAGATGAAGAGAAGGGAGAATAGTGAAGAAAAAATAAGAAAAATGAGGTCTAGAGAAAAGTCGTGGAGGTGAGAGAGTATATAGGAAAATACACTGAAGGATGCGTGAGAGAGAGAGAGAGAGAGAGAGAGAGAGAGAGAGAGAGAGAGAGAGAGAGATAGCAGACGATACGTAAACAGAGTGTTTGTTCCAGGAAGTGAGTGAGTAAATACCATATATGGGATTCACGAGCCTGAAGGTGTGGCAAGAACTAAGGAAAAAACCATGGTAATGGTAGTACAAACTGAGACAAAAACCACGGCAATGGTACCACAAACTAAGATAAAAACCAAGTAACGGTAGCACAAACTGAGATTAAAAAAACCATGATAATGGTAGCACAAACTGAGATAAAAACCATGGTAATGGTAGCACAGACTGAGATAAAAACCATGGTAATGGTAGCACAAACTGAGATAAAAACCATGGTAATGGTAGCACAAACTGAGATAAAAACCATGGTAATGGTAGCACAAACTGAGATAAAAACCATGGTAATGGTAGCACAAACTGAGGGAAAAAATACCAGAATACTGAAATAAAATTATGGAACCACGAAAAAAAAAATGGAAAAAAAAGCTATCTGATAAATGAGACAATTTCTCTCCATTATTTTCTCTTCATAAATATTTACAACGTCGGTTTTTTTACGTTTCCTGTCAACCCAACAACAGCACTTTCTTTCGTTTAAGTTAGTTCAGGGTTAATTTAACTCAGGTCAAGTTTGAGTAAGTTAGGAAAGACTTGGTTGACTTAGGCTAGATTTGGCTGAGTTAGGTTAGATTAAGCTGAGTTAGGTTAGATTAAGCTGAGTTAGGTTAGATTAAGCTGAGTTAGGTTAGATTAGGCTGAGTTAGGCTCCATTAGGCTAGGTTAGATTAGGCTGAGTTAGGTTAGATTAGGTTGAGTTAGGTTAGATTAGGCTGAGTTAGGCTAGATTAGGCTAGGTTAGATTAAGTTCAGTTAGGTTAGATTAGGCTGAGTTAGGCTAGATTAGGCTAGGTTAGATTAAGTTCAGTTAGGTTAGATTAGGCTGAGTTAGGCTAGATTAGGCTAGGTTAGATTATGTTGAGTTAGGTTAGATTAGGTTGAGTTAGGCTAGATTAGGCTAGGTTAGATTAAGTTCAGTTAGGTTAGATTAGGTTGAGTTAGGTTAGATTAGGCTGAGTTAGGCTAGATTAGGCTAGGTTAGATTAAGTTCAGTTAGGTTAGATTAGGCTGAGTTAGGCTAGATTAGGCTAGGTTAGATTAAGTTCAGTTAGGTTAGATTAGGCTGAGTTAGGCTAGATTAGGCTAGGTTAGATTAGGTTGAGTTAGGTTAGATTAGGTTGAGTTAGGTTAGATTAGGCTGAGTTAGGCTAGATTAGGCTAGGTTAGATTAAGTTCAGTTAGGTTAGATTAGGCTGAGTTAGGCTAGATTAGGCTAGGTTAGATTAGGTTGAGTTAGGTTAGATTAGGCTGAGTTAGGCTAGATTAGGCTAGGTTAGATTAGGCTGAGTTATGTTAGATTAGGCTGAGTTAGGCTAAATTAGGCTGAATTTAGGTTATATTAGACAACCTAAATCCCTAATTTTGCTTATTTAAACCCTAAAATTAAAGCAGCGACACGTCTGGCAGCGCAGAGGCTGCGAGGTATCAGCGGAACGTCTAAAATTGAACGTGGTGCCAGGAGGGCACCAAAAATGTCATACTCTCGTTTTCTGTGAGTTCGTAAGTTCATTGTGATCATCTCGTTGAGTTCGTTAACCCCCAGAGTCGGGAACTTCCGGCACACGTATCATAACATCGTTCATCCTGTATGCGTTATTATCACGGTGGCGGGAAAAGTCTTATTATCACGGTGGTTACCAGAGCCTTATTATCACGATGCTGGCGGAGAGTCTTATTACCACGGTACTGGAGAAAGCCTTATTACCACGGTACTGGAGAAAGCCTTATTACCACGGTACTGGAGAAAGCCTTATTACCACGGTACTGAAGAAAGCCTTATTACCATGGTACTGGAGAAAGCCTAATTACCACGGTACTGGAGAAAGCCTAATTACCACGGTACTGGAGAAAGCCTAATTACCACGGTACTGAAGGGAACCTAAATACACCACGGTGGTGGATAAAGCCTAATTACCACGGTACTATACCCGGAGGTACCTGGAGAGGGTTTCGTTGGTCAACGCCCCCCGCGGCCCGGTCTGAGACCAGTCTTCGTACTAGAGAAAGATTTATTTCCACTGTGGTGGAAAAGTCTTATTACCACGGTGCTGGAGGAAGGTTTATTACCACGGTGAAAAAGAGAAAGTGTTATCTAATTCACTTTGATCATCAATATGGCGTTTGTAATAACCAGTCAAGTGCCGCGGGGGGCGTTGACCCCTAAAATATTCTCCAGGTAAACTCCAGGTAAGTGGTCATCCCACTTGTACCTCAGTCAGACCTGAGTACCTCTGCTTATATACACTAAAAATCTGCTTTACTCTCTGCTGTAGATAATCGTGTAGGTCATGTTACGTAAGATTCGTCAGGAATTTTTGGTCATCTGACCGACGCCTTCCACTGGCTTATCGGTCCACCCCTTTAATATTTAAGGTTATAATTATAAGGACACTAAATTATGTAGTCGACTTTCTTTAAACTTATTAAGAAAGCGCTGGACAGGCACGTACAGTCAGTACCTGATCAAGCCCTGATCTACAGCGAAGTCTGGTCACAGACCGGGCCGAGGGGAGCATTGACCCCGGAAACCCTCTCTAGGTATACTCCAGGTAAATCAATCAAATCTTGCTCACCGTAGGGCAACGTCTCACAAATATTACCGTGAATCATTCATAACAGCAGTGAGTGGTCCTGGATGCTGCCTCTGTATTTGACTGAAGGAGCCTACTGTGTAGGCGAAACGTTTCAACAATAAGGATACCCAACTGTTGCACAAGTGTCTTAATCATCAACGTGTCGGTATTTTGCACCATTATCAACATAACAGAAAAAAAAACGGGAACTGGTGGCCAGTAATGATGAGTGTCGTGAACAGGGGAGACTGTGTCATTCTATTGTTTCGAGTTTTTAACTCATTTTATGCTTCAACTAATTCTTCGTGTTTGAGTGCATCAAAATCATGCAATATCTTCAAGGTCTGAATGAGATCTCCTCGTAGCTAACATTTCCTAAGAAAGAAATGGCTGGATGCTTTGAGTCTACCTTTAAATGGTTCGTTTCTGAGTAATGGTTTGTTTCTGAGTAATGGTTCGTTTCTGAGTAATGGCTTGTTTCTGAGTAATGGTTTGTTTCTGAGTAATGGTTCGTTTCTGAGTAATGGTTCGCTTCTGAGTAATGGTTTGTTTCTGAGTAATGGTTCGTTTCTGAGTAATGGTTCGCTTCTGAGTAATGGTTTGTTTCTGAGTAATGGTTCGTTTCTGAGTAATGGCTTGTTTCTGAGTAATGGTTTGTTTCTGAGTAATGGTTTGTGTCTGAGTAATGGTTTGTTTCTGAGTAATGGTTTGTTTCTGAGTAATGGTTTGTTTCTGAGTCATGGTTCGTTTCTGAGTAATGGTTTGTTTCTGAGTAATGGTTTGTTTCTGAGTAATGATTTGTTTCTGAGTAATGGTTTGTTTCTGAGTAATGGTTTGTTTTTGAGTAATGGTTCGTTTCTGAGTAATGGTTCGTTTCTGAGTAATGGTTTGTATCTGAGTAATGGTTCGTTTCTGAGTAATGGTTTGTTTCTGAGTAATGGTTTGTTTCTGAGTAATGGTTTGCTTCTGAGTAATGGTTTGTGTCTGAGTAATGGTTTGCTTCTGAGTAATGGTTTGTGTCTGAGTAATGGTTTGTATCTGAATAATGGTTCTTTTCTGAGTAATGGTTCGTTTCTGAGTAATGGTTCGTTTCTGAGTAATGGTTTGTTTCTGAGTAATGATTCGTTTCTGAGTAATGGTTTGTTTCTGAGTAATGGTTTGTGTCTGAGTAATGGTTTGTTTCTGAGTAATGGTTCTTTTCTGAGTAATGGCTTGTTTCTGAGTAATGGTTTGTTTCTGAGTAATGGCTTGTTTCTGAGTAATGATTTGTTTCTGAGTAATGGTTTGTTTCTGAGTAATGGTCGTTTCTGAGTAATGGTTCGTTTCTGAGTAATGGTTTGTTTCTGAGTAATGGTTTGTTTCTGAGTAATGGTTTGTTTCTGAGTAATGGTTCGTTTCTGAGTAATGGTTTGTTTCTGAGTAATGGCTTGTTTCTGAGTAATGGTTTGTTTCTGAGTAATGGTTCGTTTCTGAGTAATGGTTTGTATCTGAGTAATGGTTCGTTTCTGAGTAATGGTTTGTGTCTGAGTAATGGTTCGTTTCTGAGTAATGGTTTGTTTCTGAGTAATGGCTTGTTTCTGAGTAATGATTTGTTTCTGAGTAATGATTTGTTTCTGAGTAATGGTTTGTTTCTGAGTAATGGTTTGAGCAAGATTCCTCTTCTCCCAACCATTTCCTGTCTGTATACGTCTTGCATGTAGATTCGAGACATCAACTTGACGGCATACACAAGATACAGCCTGACAAGTGCATTGACTTATGGCGTAGTGCCTTCTATTGATTTCTTAAATAATACTTTAAGCGATTTATTGTCAACAATTCGGCATAATAAAGTGTGATTGTGTATTAATAAAGTTTGATTGTATTAATATTGCTAGAATTACCAACAATATGTTAAGTAAAAGGGCACAAGTGCAATTAATGTGGCATTTTATTGTGGCAACGTTTCGCTCTCCAGGAGCTTTATCAAGCCGTTACCGGTGCCATTTTGAGGGGGATTTCGATAATTGCTAAAAAGCGCTTTTCTTTAATTTTCTTAAATATATGAAAGTATTAAATCATCAAACATTTCTGAGCTATGGATAAGGAGACTCAAATTAACATAATGAGATCCTTTATTGACAACGTTTCGCTCACACAGTGGGCTTTATCGAATAACAGAAATACCGTATGTATATACGTGTATATAAAGCATGTATATGGATGTATAAACATGCAGTGCCAAACTTAATTGGAAAACGCAAAGCCACGAGCCAGAGAATTACAAACGAATATTTGTACTGATGCGAATAACAGAAATTTGTGTCTGTTACAGATGTGGTTCCATATACAATCCAGAGCGGCTGCTGTGTCGTACTTTACGGTGCAGAGCGGCTGCTGTGTCGTACTTTACGGTGCAGAGCGGCTGCTGTGTCGTACTTTACGGTGCAGAGCGGCTGCTGTGTCGTACTTTACGGTGCAGAGCGGCTGCTGTGTCGTACTTTACGGTGCAGAGCGGCTGCTGTGTCGTACTTTACGGTGCAGAGCGGCTGCTGTGTCGTACTTTACGGTGCAGAGCGGCTGCTGTGTCGTACTTTACGGTGCAGAGCGGCTGCTGTGTCGTACTTTACGGTGCAGAGCGGCTGCTGTGTCGTACTTTACGGTGCAGAGCGGCTGCTGTGTCGTACTTTACGGTGCAGAGCGGCTGCTGTGTCGTACTTTACGGTGCAGAGCGGCTGCTGTGTCGTACTTTACGGTGCAGAGCGGCTACTTTATGAATGTGTAATGGGTGCGGTCTGCAGACCTGCCCTCATATTACGACCCGCTCACTATAACTATATATTTTAGGTACTTATTTTCTGTAAACTTATTTTTTTTTCACTTATGCTGTCTGTATGTGCGTATTTATCGGTGGAAATGCGTGCTTACTGTAGCCAACGTTGACCAGTGGGAGAAAAATACGTTTTAATGGTATATTTTTTCCCAACAGGTCATGTGCTGGTGTTATCCGTTAGCCTTCCTAAATCTAAAGTTCAAACACACACACACACCGGGGCCAGGAGCCATAAATCGACCCCAACAACCACAATTAGATGAGTACACACACACACACACACACACACATGACGACACTGGAGGACAGGAGAGATAGGGGGGACATGATAACGACATACAAAATACTGAGAGGAATTGACAAGGTGGACAAAGACAGGATGTTCCAGAGATTGGACACAGTAACAAGGGGACACAGTTGGAAGTTAAAGACACAGATGAATCACAGGGATGTTAGGAAGTATTTCTTCAGCCACAGAGTAGTCAGTAAGTGGAATAGTTTGGGAAGCGATGTAGTGGAGGCAGGATCCATACATAGCTTTAAGCAGAGGTATGATAAAGCTCACGGTTCAGGGAGAGTGACCTAGTAGCGATCAGTGAAGAGGCGGGGGCCAGGAGCTCGGACTCGACCCCCGCAACCTCAACTAGGTGAGTACATACATACATAGTTTTAAGACGAGGTATGTTAAAGCTCATGGAGCAGGGAGAGGGAGGACCCAGTAGCTGTCAGTGAAGAGGTGGGGCCAGGAGCTGAGTCTCGACCCCTACAACCACAATTATGTGAATTAGGTGAGTGCACACACACACACACACACACACACACACACACACACACACACACACACAACAATTCTATAGCCTTTCAAGCAGCCATGAATAGTAATTACCTCACAATCTGCATCTGGGATCCCTCCCTCAGCAACCCAACAACAATGCTGTGAATTTAATAACAAGCTCCTAAATGCTGGTAAACCGCATATGAGAAAAGTTTGGCCGACTTGGGTAATATTGTTATACGTAAGGCGAGACATACTTACCAACTTTTGATGTTTGCTAACATAACAGTTACTTAATATATATATATATATATATATATATATATATATATATATATATATATATATATATATATATATATATATATATATATATATATATATATATATATATATATATATATATATATATATATATATATATATATATATATATATATATATATATATATCGTGCCGAATATGTAAAACTGGTCATTTAGCAAGAACTCATTTAAAATTAAGTCTTTTCCAAAATTTTCTCTTATACGTTTAAAGATACATTTTTTTCATTAATGTTAATGTAATTTTTTTTAATTTTCCACCAAAAGAATCTTAGAAAACTTACCTAACCTTATTATAACACGAACAATTTATTTTAATCTAACCCAACTAAATATATTTTAGATTCGCTGCCTGACCACGGTCGAGTGAGGTTGTGCGCTGCACCCCTCTGCTGTTCAGGCGAGCTACCTTGTATCAACATGGCGCTGAGTGTGAGGAGGCGCGTAAATACCATTGGTATTAAGATACGTAATGTCCCATTTGAGGCAGATGAGGCTGACGTAAGGAGTGTTTTTGAGACATATGGAACCGTACATCTGGCACAAAAGGGCAAGTGGACGGCAGGTGCTTACATGGGACGTCCGGAGGGTACCTTTTCCCTGAAGATGACTCTGAGACATCCCATACCGTCTTACGTCGTGTTGGAGGACTTCAGGACGCAAGTTATGGTATCGTATGCCGGACAGAGACGTACGATGCAGAATATGTGGGGCATACGACCATATGGCGGCAGAGTGCGTGAAGCTGAGGAGGGCGCCAGCGCAAACTGGTGAAGCACCAGTTACCAGCGTGATAGCTGTTGAGAGCCCAGTGCGCAAGCAAGGCCTGGGCGCTTGTGGAGTGAAGAGGTGGAGGATTCCAAAGAGGAGAATGGCATGTGTGAGGTAAGCTGTGATGTAAAGGATCTGTTACTACACAAAGGACAAGTGCAGAAGTGCAAGTGCAGGAGGAGGTGCAGGCTCTAGAGGAAGAGCTTCAGGAGGTGTTAAGGACATTGACACCGCCTGCAGAGGATGTTGTTCCTGAGCTGGTGAGAGACACGGCGGTGCCTGTAGAGGAATGTGGATAAAAAACATAGCAGGGTTGACGGGCCAACTAATAAGAGAGTTGTCGCCGTGTGCTGTGGAACAGGGCGTGGTGGAGGTTGAGGTTCATCGTGAGGGAACCTCAGAAGATAACATGGATGTAGAGGGCATCACGAGGAAGAGAGCAGCGGCGTCAGACTCAGATGATGTCCTGACGCCGGCGCAGAGGTCTGGGAGGAAGGAAGAGCAATGTCGAAGCAGTCACGATAAGAGGCATCGCAAAAAAGGGGGAGGGGTTGATGGTGTGAAGAAGCCTTGTGCTGGCTCTGGGGCAGGAGGCCCTGGGATGAATGAAGAGAGGAGGAAGGGTTGGAAACTATAAAGAGGCCTTAGGTGTATGACTGTGAACGTAAATGGACTGTGTAATAGTGTGAAGAAGGAATGGTTTCAGAATGTTTCTGTATAAATATAGGGTTGGATGTAGTGTTCCTGCAAGAACACAATTTCAAGGAGGGAAGAGTGCTCGAGGTGGAGGGTTTCCAGGTCATGACTCTGCCATCTGCACGTCTGAAAGGTGGTGTGGGTATATTGATCAGGAGGCAAGCCCATTTGTGTTACTAAGAAGTGAGGGGGAGGAGGGGAAGAGTATTGCGCGTGGATGGGTGGTGGATGGGACAGCGGGTATCTTTTGTATGTGTGTATGCACCAGCGGGAAAATGATGTGAGGGTAAAAGGGATTTTGTATGTGAAGAACTAGTTTTCTTCTTACGTGGTTTACCTGCAGTGGCCATCGTTGGTGGCGACTGGAACTGCGTTATTGGAGGGCTGACGTGGAACCAAAAGGGGCGGGGCACGTGTCGGCGGCCTTGCGAGATCTTTTGAGGATATTCAGTTGCAGGGATGCGGTTGGAGGAGGGCGTGGGAGGTAGAGCACACTTTTGTAAGACAGGGTTACGCTGCTAGGTTGGATAGGCTGTATATATCTCAAGGGGTTGGGTTGACATTTTTTCCGTACAATAGAAGTAGCTTATTCGGATCATCAGGGCGGTTGTAGCAGAGGTGGCGTGGGAGTCACTAGCAGGGTATATCTAGGGGATATTGGAAATTAAATACAAGTGTGTTAGGTGATGAGGAGGGGATAGAGGATTTGCAACGCTGTGGGAGGGGTTACGTGCAGAGATAAAAGGGGTAGAGGATGTGGTGATGTGGTGGGATGGTGTGGCTAAAGAACGGATTAAGCAATATTACGTAAAGGAAGGGAAACGTATCAATTCTTTAAAATATGGGCTTGCTAACTATTTGGAGGATAGATTACGGGGTTGTTATGCGAGGGGGCAGTGGCGGGCACTTATCCAATGGATGAAATTATGGCAATTAAAGGGAGGCTGTGTGAGGTACAGGATGAGAGGTTCCAAGCGGTGTGGGTACAGGCGGGGGTGGAAGAGGTGTTATGGGGCGATAGACCTTCATCGTGCGTATTAGTGAGGCAGAAACAAAGACAGCAGGCAATGACTATTCCATGGTTGGAGGTTCATGAATCGATAGGAGGGTACAGGGAGGGGCAGGTCATACAAGCTACGGAAGGAATGGGGGCGTTTGCTGACAAGTGGTATGAGAAGTACTGCAACGAGAAGGGTAGAGGATGGGGTTTTAGAACAGGTGTGTGGGAGGTGTGGTATGTCAGTTGCGTAACAGTGATAGGGAAGCACTGGGTGGCGAAATAACTGAGGTGGAAATATGGAGGGCTTTAAGTGGAATGCGAAAGGGCAAAGCACCGGGAATTGATGGACTCCCGGTAGAGTTTTATCAGCAGCATTGGGAACTATTGAGGCATTTTCTGGTTAGGTTATTAAATTGCATGAAGGAGAGAGGTGAGCTGGGTGAGAAGCAGGCAACGGCTGTCGTTGTATTGGTACCGAAGGGTAAGGGCAGCATACGCCTGGGATTACCAGGGCGATCTCGTTGTTATGCGCAGATTATAAATTGTTTGCGAAGATTTTGGGAAATCGGGTCAAGTGTGTGGTAGGGAGGGTAGTATCAAAAACTCAGTTTGGTTTGCCAGGGAGGTCTATGGTGGAGGGGCATGGGTTACTTAGGGATTTCGTGGAGGCAAAAGGGGGAGGGAGGGAGGTTTGGTGGCGCTCGATTGGCAAGGGGGCATATGATAGAGTGGATCGGAAAGCATTGAAAGCCATCCTCAGGGGTCAGGGGTTTGGGGAAGAAATAGTGGGCTGGGTTGAGGCGTTGTATGGAGTGCAATGGCGAGGGTACAGATTAATGGTCGATTGGGTGGGAAGATTGTAATGGGTAGGGGACTTAGGCAGGGTGTCCTATGTCACAATTATTGTTTGCGTGCGTACAGGACCCCTTTTATAGATTGATGGAGCAGCGTATGTGTCACGTAGAGGGACCAGGGTGTGAGGTTGCGAGGGTTTGGCCAGTGATAATTGGGTATGTGGATGATACAACTGTTCTGATCAGGGAGGGGATGTCAATGGACACATTAGACGGGGTAGTACAAATGTTCGCAGGGGCAACTGGTATGAGGGTAAATTCAGATAAATCCATGGTCATGGGGTTAGGAGCTTAGGGCGGGTAGGGTTGATTGGGGTAGTGCAGTTGTGAGGAAGCAGGTGAATTCGTTAAAAATCTGTGGTCTTATTTATGCAGACGATCTACCTGTGGCACGCATGGAAAACTCGCTTAGGATGGTAGAAAGGATTCAGGGGACGCTTGGGTGCATTGCGACCTTATCATTTGACCCTTGTGCAGCGTGCCATTGTTGTTAATATCTTACTGTATAGCAAAGTATGGCACGTGGCAGCCGTGTTCCCATTAACTGGGCCAGCTATAACGAACATGCCTTAGGAAGGTTTTAAATTCTTGTGGGGTTCGAGCTGTGATTGGATTAAGAGATGTGGTAATGTTACCTGTAAGTAAGGGGGCTGGGATTGCTGGACTTAAAGCGGAGGGTCAAATGTGTCTTCATTAAAAGGGAGGTGATGAGGGAAAGTGTGGGGGGGGGGTTGGCCAGGATCCATAACAGATTGCAACGGATGTATACAGGAGTTGAGTTGCATGAGTGTGAAACTGTGTTGAGGGCTCTGGCGTGGGATCGAGAGCCAGCAAAGGTTAAAATAGGTAGGTTGTGTAGATTGTTAGCCGGGAGGGTTGTAGCGCCTGTAGAGGGAATTTTCCCCATGTATGCATGGGGAAGTATATGGAATAGGTTGAGTAGGATGAGGTTGCAACCTCGTGTTCGGGATGTAATGTATCGTTTTCTGCACGGCATTTTACCGTCGGGTGTGGTTCTACGGGATAGACGAGTCGTTGACGGGGAGTGTGGGATATGTGGTGGGGAGGAGTCGGCTTTTCATGTAGTATATTTTTGTGATGGACTGAGGAGTGTCAAGGGGTGGTTAAATAGGGTGATAAATAGGATAGGAGGTAAAGGAATTTCTGTATTGAGAGCATTAAGTCTCGACGTGTGGGTTGGGAGGAACGTGTAATCAGAGCTGTGGGATACATTATGGCAGATTATATCTATATAGTGTGGGAATTGCGGGGGAAACAGGTTACTGAGGTGAAGAGGAGGGTGTTAGCGTTAATGTTCTATAAAACGGTATGTAGAAATAAGGAAATTTATGGGAGGAGGTGGGTGAAGGATTTTTCAGAGGGATATAGGCAACTTACGTTACAGGTTTTATTAGACTTGTAATATACGAGGGAGGGGAGGGTATGATTGGAAAGTGTTGCTGGGGTCAGGGAAGTCAGGGGGTGAAAACAGGGTTGCCTCCCTGGTAATGGATAACAAAAGTTTTGCGAGTGTTGGATGAGTGATGCATGAGTGAATAATATGTGGACCACAGGGTGCTAGCACCTGTGGAGCTGGCCAGTTTTTTTGTGTGACAGGACTTTATACTTATTATACATATTGTGTGTGGTAATATTGATTTACGGTAATGACACTGTAATTTGGAGATTTGCTATAATAATTGCATGTGTTTGCTCCAACTTGTTTTCTAGGTGCCTTGCACTGCATAGTGTTGATGCTGTGATCATGCACAGTGTCCAGAGATATGATGTGATATGTTTGTATTAATGTCTGTGCATTATTGTTCGTCACTGGTGTTCTGCAATTTTCAGTTTTGTTTTGAGAGTAAAGAGGTTAATGCACGTCAGATAGTGTAAATAAAGTTGGGCAACAGTGGTGTTATAGGGTTTTGTGGTTGGGTGCGTGCTAGGCACAGTCTTTATGTGTTACTTGTGTCATGGTTATATTTTATGTTGTATTGTACTGTTGTCAATAGCACTATGTAATGTCCATATAAGCTGTATAGAGCTTGAATGTCATAGTTGAAGCTGTGTGATTGTTTTAACACTGGAATTGCATGTTTAAATGTGTAAAGGCTTATATGTGTTGGATTTTGAGACTAAGTTTATTCTTATGGTTTTGTAGTAATTTTGTATGTCCTTGTGACTTTTCTATATCACCATTGTTGTGTAATACATATTGTTATGTAACTGAACCATTAGGACAATTACATA
>NC_091371.1:8174033-8181533 GCF_038502225.1 Cherax quadricarinatus | reverse complement strand
ACTATCCCATCTATCCCTTCTATCCTGCGTGCCCTTCATACACAACACATGCAACGACGGGGAAAAGTGGTTGGCACATTCCCCCATCCCTTCTGGACCCCTCTAGGGAATTTCCCTCCGCCCGAGGGAATTAGGGCCAGAGGGGGAAAAACAGAACGAGCTGCTGTCACTGGCATCAACGTGGAATACACAGGTAAATAGGCAGGTGAATAGGTAATGAAGAGGCACCCTATTTACCCCCCTCTTCTCCCCATATCGAACTCTCTCTCACTTCTCTATGCATCCTGTAAGCTCCCTTGTTTATGGATTTGGGTTAATTGGGTTTAAAGCCTATCGACTACATCAGTCATTAATTCTCCTTGAGACTTATTCACCTCCAGTCAAAAACACTTTCCTCTCTAAAATATGGAATAAAGTAAACTATCTGTGTATTTAAACTTAAAGACATACACCCCTTGGTGTATACTGTATATCTTGTATTTATTTAAGACTTTTACAATGCTAAGGATGAGAGTTCTAATGGGCATCATACAAACTAGTACTATAGTTCTCCATCACCTTATTTTCAAGTCTTTTCTCTCTGTTAATTAAAATCATGAAACTGATTCCCGATCTCTCTCTCTCTCTCTCTCTCTCTCTCTCTCTCTCTCTCTCTCTCTCTCTCTCTCTCTCTCTCTCTCTCTCTCTCTCTCTCTCTCCTCTCTCTCTTCTTCCTGTTTACTTCACTCTCTCATCTTGATTTCGTCTCCAGGCCCCTTCACTTAATTAAAGATTGATTCAGGAATTACCTCTCAGCTCGTAGGCCTAAAGACTACTCTCCTCCTCTTCCTCCTCCTCCTCCTCCTCTTCTTCCTCCTTTCGTTTTCCCTTCCAAATTTAGTAGCTTTATCTTCTCTCCCCCTCTCCCATATTTTACTTTCCTCATTCAATCCTGTTTGTATTAGTTACTCTGACCTCTTTCTCTCTCCTCTTCTTCCTCCCTTTCCTCTATCGCTTCTCTCTCATCTTTCATTAATTATACAATCTCTTTTCCTCTCTTCTGCTATTTCTCTCCGTTTGCATCTTCCCATATTTTCCTTCTGTTTCCTCCTTCATTACAATTTTTATTTCTCTCATTTCATTCTGCCCAATAGCATCCCACCGAGGCAGCACTCCAAGTCATCCATCATCAGCCAGCATCCCCACTGAGGCAACATCATCCACGGGTCACCCATCATCAGCTAGCATCCCCACTGAGGCAACATCATCCCCGGGCCACCCATCATCAGCCAGCATCCCCACTGAGGCAACATCATCCCCGGGTCACCCATCATTAGCCACCATCCCCACTGAGGCAACATCATCCCCGGGTCACCCATTATCAGCCACCATCCCCACTGAGGCAACATCATCCCCGGGTCACCCATCATCAGCCAGCATCCCCACTGAGGCAACATCATCCCCGGGCCACCCATCATCAGCCAGCATCCCCACTGAGGCAACATCATCCCCGGGTCACCCATCATCAGCCAGATGCAAGCCTTTATTGGCAACGTTTCGCCCACACAAAGGGCTTTGTCAAGTTACAAACACATCTATTTGTAACTTAAAAAAGCCCACTTTGTGGGCCTAAACTTAGTCCATAAAGAATCGCATTACACTACATTCGTGTACATTTTGTGTACATTCGTGTACATTTGTGTACATTTTCCCCAAAACACTCACTATGCTCGAAAACTTGAAACAAACACCCCTCTGGCTCTGAATCACAAAGTTACTCTGTCTTATTCTTCCATTCTGCAGGTATTATGTGCTACAAACTACCACCCTATGTCTTCCCTGACATCTTTAATCTCCAGTCTTTCCCGAGGTGTCTGCAGAGATTTATTCCCGACAATAGTTGATATTCCTTTTTTATTTTCCCTCTTTTTATTTCAGGCTTAAGGTTACTGAGAGAGAGAGAGAGAGAGAGAGAGAGAGAGAGAGAGAGAGAGAGAGAGAGAGAGAGAGAGAGAGAGAGAGAGAGATGACTTTTGTTGGTGTGGGTTTTTGTTAGTGAAGTTTTTCACTTCCTCTCTCACTCTCTCACTCTCTCACTCTCTCTCTCTTACCGATATTTTCTCATGTTTTCGCTAATTTCTCTGACTGTATTCAGTTTATTACTCTAATTAAAACTATGAATAAAGAATATTAACAACGAGAAAAATAATACTCATAATACTTAAAAATAATTGAATAAATAATAACAGTAACGATATCGTTGTTAATAATAATAATAATAATAATAATAATAATAATAATAATAATAATAATAATAATAATAAATATATAATTCACACAGAATTTTAATTCTTTTTATATGTATTAAAGTGTATTTAAGGGGTAGTGTACAGGTGACATGCATTCTTAATGACTCTTTGTGTACCTGATTGGTTTTAAGCCCCATTAAGGAACCAGTCAAAGAGCTTATCAGATTAAGATTTTGTTTCTCTTATTTTTTTAACTTATTTTCCTGTCTCTGATACAGGGGTACATATTTTCTTCTTTATATCCCAAACTTCTGCTAATTTCCTCCCACAGATGATGCTGCTTCTCCTTCAATCACCTCTCATTAAACTTGTCCTCCAACACTAGTCTTGTCCTCCAACACTAGTCTTGTCCTCCAACACTAGTCTTGTCCTCCAACACCAGTCTTGTCCTCGAACACCAGTTTTGTCCTCCAACACCAGTCTTGTCCTCCAACACCAGTCTTGTCCTCCAACACCAGTCTTGTCCTCCAACACCAGTCTTGTCCTCCAACACTAGTCTTGTCCTCCAACACCAGTCTTGTCCTCCAACACCAGTCTTGTCCGCCAACACCAGTCTTGTCCTCGAACACCAGTCTTGTCCTCCAGCACCAGTCTTGTCCTCCAATACCAGTCTTGTCCTCCAACACCAGTCTTGTCCTCCAACACCAGTCTTGTCCTCCAACACCAGTCTTGTCCTCCAACACTAGTCTTGTCCTCCAACACCAGTCTTGTCCTCCAACACCAGTCTTGTCCGCCAACACCAGTCTTGTCCTCGAACACCAGTCTTGTCCTCCAGCACCAGTCTTGTCCTCCAATACCAGTCTTGTCCTCCAACACCAGTCTTGTCCTCGAACACCAGTCTTGTCCGCCAACACCAGTCTTGTCCTCAAACAACAGTCATGTCCTCCAACACTAGTCTTGTCCTCGAACACCAGTCTTGTCCTCCAACACCAGTCTTGTCCTCCAACACCAGTCTTGTCCTCCAACACCAGTCTTGTCCTCCAACACCAGTCTTGTCCTCCAACAACAATCTTGTCCTCCAACAGCAGTCTTGTCCTCCAACACCAGTCTTGTCCTCCAACACCAATCTTGTCCTCTAACACCAGTCTTGTCCTCCAACACCAGTCTTGTCCTCCAACAACAGTCTTGTCCTCCAACAGCAGTCTTGTCCTCCAACACCAGTTTTGTCCTCCAACACCAGTCTTGTCCTCCAACACCAGTCTTGTCCTCCAACACCAGTCTTGTCCTCCAACAGCAGTTTTGTCCTCCAACACCAGTCTTGTCCTCCAACACCAGTCTTGTCCTCCAACAACAGTCTTGTCCTCCAACAGCAGTCTTGTCCTCCAACACCAGCCTTGTCCTCCAACACCAGTCTTGTCCTCCAACAACAGTCTTGTCCTCCAACAGCAGTCTTGTCCTCCAACACCAGTCTTGTCCTCCAACACCAGTCTTGTCCTCCAACACAAGTCTTGTCCTCCAACACCAGTCTTGTCCTCCAACAGCAGTCTTGTCCTCCAACACCAGTCTTGTCCTCCAACACCAGTCTTGTCCTCCAACACCAGTCTTGTCCTCCAACAACAGTCTTGTCCTCCAACACCAGTCTTGTCCTCCAACACCAGTCTTGTCCTCCAACATCAGTCTTGTCCTCCAACACCAGTCTTGTCCTCCAACAGCAGTCTTGTCCTCCAACAACAGTCTTGTCCTCCAACAGCAGTCTTGTCCTCCAACACCAGTCTTGTCCTCCAACACCAGTCTTGTCCTCCAACACCAGTCTTGTCCTCCAACAACAGTCTTGTCCTCCAACACCAGTCTTGTCCTCCAACAGCAGTCTTGTCCTCCAACAACAGTCTTGTCCTCCAACACCAGTCTTGTCCTCCAACAACAGTCTTGTCCTCCAACACCAGTCTTGTCCTCCAACAGCAGTCTTGTCCTCCAACACCAGTCTTGTCCTCCAACACCAGTCTTGTCCTCCAACACCAGTCTTGTCCTCCAACACCAATCTTGTCCTCCAACACCAGTCTTGTCCTCCAACAGCAGTCTTGTCCTCCAACAACAGTCTTGTCCTCCAACAGCAGTCTTGTCCTCCAACACCAGTCTTGTCCTCCAACAGCAGTCTTGTCCTCCAACACCAGTCTTGTCCTCCAACACCAGTCTTGTCCTCCAACACCAGTCTTGTCCTCCAACAACAGTCTTGTCCTCCAACAGCAGTCTTGTCCTCCAACACCAGTCTTGTCCTCCAACACCAGTCTTGTCCTCCAACACCAGTCTTGTCCTCCAACACCAGTCTTGTCCTCCAACAGCAGTCTTTTCCTCCATCAACAGTCTTGTCCTCCAACAACAGTCTTGTCCTCCAACACCAGTCTTGTCCTCCAACACCAGTCTTGTCCTCCAACACCAGTCTTGTCCTCCAACACCAGTCTTGTCCTCCAACACCAGTCTTGTCCTCCAACAACAGTCTTGTCCTCCAACACCAGTCTTGTCCTCCAACACCAGTCTTGTCCTCCAACACCAGTCTTGTCCTCCAACACCAGTCTTGTCCTCCAACACCAGTCTTGTCCTCCAACACCAGTCTTGTCTTCCAAATATTATATATATATACATACATATATATATATATATATATATATATATATATATATATATATATATACATACATATATATATATATATATATAGACTGATAACATCGACTCCAGGCTGAGGGACTGATTTCCTCAAACTCCTTCTGATCTTCATCATTCTTTGTATAGGACTGATGAAGCCAAGATACCCAAGTGTTGCGCATACGTCTAATTTATCAACTATTTGTCTACAAAAGATTTATTGTCCAGCATCAGACGTCCTCTGAAAACTTTTCTATTTTTAATTCATTAAGTGATAACATGCGACCTTGGTCGACCTCACACTGTCTACAATATTGTGAACTTCCAGAGTCTAAATCGACGTCACCTTTAAGACCTTGATGCTGCAGAAAGGCTCTTGATGCAAGGAACTGCAACTATCCTGCCATTCCTTTGAGTATCTCCCATTCCCCATTTGTTGCATTATATTTTATTATTCAAAACTGTTATCGTTCCTCAGCTTATTTCAAAGTCCAACCCTACATAAGGTAATTTCCCAGGACCCTGCAACCCACAATAGCCATCTAACAAGCACTCACGTACCTAATTACTCCTAGGTAAACAGGGGCAGCAGTTGTAGTATGATTTGCCAATATGTATCGTCCTGCCAGGGAATCGAACCCGGGTTCTTTCGGTTGTGAGACGAATGCCCTACCACTGAGCGAGCTCACGTGAAACAGGAAATGTTTCAGGGGCCTTTCCCACCTGAGTTACTGACCTAATGTACTTTCTGACGCAGGTCATGACTTGAACCAGACACAATAGCTGGCCAGTGCATTGCTGACACCATTCCAGGTAATATATATATATATATATATTATATATATATATAGGTAGTAGGTTGGTAGACAGCAACCACCCAGGGAAGTACTACCGTCCTGCCAGATGACTGTGAAACAAAAACCTGTAACTGTTTTGCATGATGGTAGGATTGCTGGTTTTCTTTTTCTGTCTCATAAACACGCTAAGATAACAGGGATATCTTGCTACTCCTACTTACACTTTGGTCACACTTCACAGACACGCACATGCATATATATATATACATACATCTAGGTTTTCCTCCTTTTTCTAAATAGCTCTTGTTCTTTTTTATTTCTTCTATTGTCCATGGGGAAGTGGAAAAGAATCTTTCCTCCGTAAGCCATGCGTGTCGTATGAGGCGACTAAAATGCCGGGAGCAATGGGCTAGTAACCCCTTCTCCTGTATACAATTACTAAAAAAGAGAAGAAGAAAAACTTTATAAAACTGGGTTGCTTAAATGTGCGTGGATGTAGTGCGGATGACAAGAAACAGATGATTGCTGATGTTATGAATGAAAAGAAGTTGGATGTCCTGGCCCTAAGCGAAACAAAGCTGAAGGGGGTAGGAGAGTTTCAGTGGGGGGAAATAAATGGGATTAAATCTGGAGTATCTGAGAGAGTTAGAGCAAAGGAAGGGGTAGCAGTAATGTTAAATGATCAGTTATGGAAGGAGAAAAGAGAATATGAATGTGTAAATTCAAGAATTATGTGGATTAAAGTAAAGGTTGGATGCGAGAAGTGGGTCATAATAAGCGTGTATGCACCTGGAGAAGAGAGGAATGCAGAGGAGAGAGAGAGATTTTGGGAGATGTTAAGTGAATGTATAGGAGCCTTTGAACCAAGTGAGAGAGTAATTGTGGTAGGGGACTTGAATGCTAAAGTAGGAGAAACTTTTAGAGAGGGTGTGGTAGGTAAGTTTGGGGTGCCAGGTGTAAATGATAATGGGAGCCCTTTGATTGAACTTTGTATAGAAAGGGGTTTAGTTATAGGTAATACATATTTTAAGAAAAAGAGGATAAATAAGTATACACGATATGATGTAGGGCGAAATGACAGTAGTTTGTTGGATTATGTATTGGTAGATAAAAGACTGTTGAGTAGACTTCAGGATGTACATGTTTATAGAGGGGCCACAGATATATCAGATCACTTTCTAGTTGTAGCTACACTGAGAGTAAAAGGTAGATGGGATACAAGGAGAATAGAAGCATCAGGGAAGAGAGAGGTGAAGGTTTATAAACTAAAAGAGGAGGCAGTTAGGGTAAGATATAAACAGCTATTGGAGGATAGATGGGCTAATGAGAGCATAGGCAATGGGGTCGAAGAGGTATGGGGTAGGTTTAAAAATGTAGTGTTAGAGTGTTCAGCAGAAGTTTGTGGTTACAGGAAAGTGGGTGCAGGAGGGAAGAGGAGCGATTGGTGGAATGATGATGTAAAGAGAGTAGTAAGGGAGAAAAAGTTAGCATATGAGAAGTTTTTACAAAGTAGAAGTGATGCAAGGAGGGAAGAGTATATGGAGAAAAAGAGAGAAGTTAAGAGAGTGGTGAAGCAATGTAAAAAGAGAGCAAATGAGAGAGTGGGTGAGATGTTATCAACAAATTTTGTTGAAAATAAGAAAAAGTTTTGGAGTGAGATTAACAAGTTAAGAAAGCCTAGAGAACAAATGGATTTGTCAGTTAAAAATAGGAGAGGAGAGTTATTAAATGGAGAGTTAGAGGTATTGGGAAGATGGAGGGAATATTTTGAGGAATTGTTAAATGTTGATGAAGATAGGGAAGCTGTGATTTCGTGTATAGGGCAAGGAGGA
>NC_091371.1:8151533-8169033 GCF_038502225.1 Cherax quadricarinatus | reverse complement strand
AAAATATCTAACTGTTGTAATGAGTCTTACTTATCAAGATTTTTTGTCAAGGATACTTAAGCAACATAAATCTACCATCAACCACAATGAAAGTTTCAGTATTTCACTTAGCTCTAACAATCCAGAGAATACGAGAAGTAGCCTGGGATAACTTTCAGAGTCAGAGCCTAAATGAACCTGATCCATAACACAAGTAATGCAGTGTGATGTGATTCATCTTCAGTACTTTGTGCCGTGTAATATATTTGGTTTCATATGAGCACACACACACACACACACACACACACACACACACACACACACACACACACACACACACACACACACACACACACACACACACACACATAGATGGGACACAGCTGGAAGTTGAAGACACAGATGAATCACAGCGATGTCAAGAAGTATTTCTTCAGTCACAGAGTTGTCAGGAAGTGGAAAAGTTTGAAAAGCGATGTAGTGGAGGCAGGATCCATACATAGCTTTAAGCAGAGGTATGATAAAGCTCATGGTGCAGGGAGAGTGACCCAGTAGCGGCCAGTGAAGAAGCGGGGCCAGGAACTATGTCAAGACCCCTGCAACCACAACTAGGTGAGTACACGCACACGCTGCTGTTTATGAACGAACGTTAGTTATCACTGTTTGGAGAAATAAATAGAGTAATACTAGTGAGTGGTGACCTAAAATATACAAAGAAAAAATGCAAACGGGAGATTACTGGGGTAAGAAAAGGTAATATGGATTTTAAGAAATATTAGTGAATACAACATCAGCAAGACTTTCTGAAAAATATGGTGGAGGGCACTAGATCAGAACGTAGCTACACTTTTACACCAGTTATCTCCTATTTTTCATAACCTTGCATTAAATGTGGTTGAATTCCAATAGCCACTTCTCAGACCAATCCTGCAGCCTGTCTAGGTTTGCTTGTAGGCTTTCCTTATCCTTTCCTGGTAACTGCACATCACCTGCGCAGAGAGATATACCAGACTTTCTTCCGTCGTGTCGTTCACATACACCATTGTGCAGGTTCCAGTGCTGATTCTTGTGGAACCCCACTTGTCACACTTGCTGATTTTGACATCTCTTGCCGGTGTTATGTGTGTGTGTGTGTGTGTGTGTGTGTGTGAAAGAGAGTGTGAGAGAGAGAGAAGGTACCTGCTGGAACAAAGGGTAACTAATCATTACCACGTGAAACATCATTAATAAAAAAAATTTCGAGAGACAGAAATATTACAGATGTAATTTGACAAGGGCCAATGAGTGGAAATTTCTCTTCGAGCAAAAGATCTTCACGATAATTGCTTTTTCCACTTCAGAAAGTTTGTTTCAAAATGTATATATCAGTTCATTTTTTATAGAGTAGGTGACCACAATGGCAAATTTGATCGATACCATGCCTAACCCTTCTAGGGTAGGGTAGGTGCCTGAGCCCGAGCCTTTAGCTCATAAGACTGTCATTCCCATTAGCCCCCTTGGGGTGGGGATGGCAGACCAGAGAGGCCTAGCTTGTGGCTAGGCCTGGGGACAGTTGGTCCCAAAGATGAGGAGGTACTTGTGCCTCCTCCCATGGGAGACTTAGGTCTCAGACACTCCCTAAAGAGGGAGCCAAGGCCGGGCCACCACTTGGAAAAGTCCCGGGCCGGGAGAATACCGGCTAATCTTTAATAATAATAATAATGGCAAATTTATCTGTTTATGAGTATTTAACAAATAAAAACATGAGAGGACTTTTAAGAATCTTTAATCAAGAAAATAAAAAATGATAACACTTCTTAAAGAAGTGAAGAAGAACGGCTTCAAGGAGGACATGCTGAATTAGTCACTTGTGCAACACTTAGGTATCCTTATTGTGGAAACGTTTCGCCAACCAGTGACTTCCTCAGTCCAGTACAGAGAAGAATGGTTGAAGATCAAGAGTGTGAGGTAATCAGTCCATCAAGACTGATGGACTTATCACATCAACTCAAGAACCATTCTTCTCTGTGTTGGACTGAGGAAGCCACTGATTGACAAAACGTTTCCACAATAGACACTCAAGTGTTGCACAAGTGTGATGAATGGTTTTGAAAACCGACAAGTTGAAGAATTGAGACATTTATGCAACACATGGGAATCTTTAAGATTCCCACGTGTTGCATAAGTGTCTCAATTCTTCAACTTGTCGGTTTTCAAAACCATTCATCACATCTGTCAGACACTGCAACGTCATGGGATCTTGGTACAAAGACTTCAACGCTTGCCCAACCTTTGGACGACGACCTACTTACACTAGTGGCAGGTCCCACTGTGATCCCGCCTCCTCCTGCTTCAACTCCTCTCACCGCAGTATATAAGCCACCTCTCTGACCCTATGCTGCACTTCCTACAAGAGTGTTGGACTGAACACATCGATTCCAGGTTGAGGGACTGATTACCTCAAACTTCTACTCTCCTTACCCACTTCTACTTAGTATTGGACTGATGAAGCCACTGTGTGGCGAAACGTTTCTTCAATAAAGATTCCCATGTGTTGCATAAGTGTCTCAATTCTTCATGTTGCACAAGTGTTCCACAGGTGTCTAATTCATCTTCCTGTCGGTTCTCTGGACCATTTATCTACAAGAAGACATATTGAACGACTTTCTTATGAAGAATAACTGGGAATTAACAAAATATTCTTTCATATTATTAACAAGAACGACACAACACTGTGGCTGGCGGCTAACAAACTCAAAATATAATGTGACATAGCTTAACTGGGAGTTTTGGTTACCGTCTTCGTGTAACATTCTCTACAGTTAAATCCTCTAAGTAAAGACCTCAGCTTCCACACACTATACCGGCTACCTGTCTCTCTTCCTCGCGAGTCTGTGTTCACTATTGCATTGTATTTATATTACTGTATTTATTATTATTATTGCGTACACAGGTGTAGATATGGCCTGTCCCCTTCGCCTATAAATACCGGCTCCCTCACTCTTTTGTGTTAGTGTGACTTTGCAAATGGTCCAAGTCGGACTGAATCGTCGGCAATAAGCTCCTCTCTCCCATGTGCGGGTTATTTGTGCCTTTTATCCTTCAATAATAACAGTTTCTCTATTATACTCCTCTTTCCTCTATTCTAAATTATTAACAACTTCTCATTCTCTTTTCATATAAATTTCTCGTTTAACTGTTATTCATTAATTTTGTTCTCCCTCTCCCTTATTCTTCTTTCGCAACCAAACCTCCATAATATAAATCAATTTTTCAGAAGTAACTTGAAAATAGTCCCCTTCTTAAACGCTAGTTATTCCCCTGAAAAGATTTTCACGTCTTAATTATGTGATTAACTTATGAATTATAATACAGTAATGGCGTCTGTGATGTAATTATTGACATAATCTCCCAGCTGATGATAAACCTTGTACCAGCGTCTGGAGGTCACCTGTGTGTTTACCTCGTCAGGGTCACAGAATATTCTGTGTTTACTTCGTCAGGGTCACAGTATATTGTTTACCTCGTCAGGGTCACAGTATATTCTGTGTTTACTTCGTCAGGGTCACAATATATTCTGTGTTTACTTCGTCAGGGTCACAATATATTCTGTGTTTACTTCGTCAGGGTCACAGTATATTCTGTGTTTACTTCGTCAGGGTCACAGTATATTCTGTGTTTACTTCGTCAGGGTCACAATATATTCTGTGTTTACTTCGTCAGGGTCACAGTATATTCTGTGTTTACTTCGTCAGGGTCACAGTATATTGTTTACCTCGTCAGGGTCACAGTATATTCCGTGTTTACTTCGTCAGGGTCACAGTATATTCTGTGTTTACTTCGTCAGGGTCACAATATATTCTGTGTTTACTTCGTCAGGGTCACAATATATTCTGTGTTTACTTCGTCAGGGTCACAATATATTCTGTGTTTACTTCGTCAGGGTCACAGTATATTCTGTGTTTACTTCGTCAGGGTCACAGTATATTTTCAGTCAAAAGGGCAAATCGTTTCTTACGTCAGATTTTATAGAAATCGTTCGGACGTAAAGACACAAAGGCAGTGGAAACCTTTACTGAGGCAACGTACCACCAACGCACCATTTTTTTCAAGTCCGTAGAGAGTGCGGTACATGACCGTACGGTACATGGTCATCATAGGTAAATATTGTTGGGACAACAGATGACAAGGAGACGAGAGCTATGGAACTTATGATAAACTGCATATATTACCAACAAGTGACAACACTTGGGATATACATGTAGAGGGGTATACATATATACCCCTCTACGTTGAACTGTTGCTCACTTGCACACATATCAAGAGAGCTATAATCAACAGAAAATAGTTTACATTGTTCTTGTTTGCTATTGGCAAAGTTTGCAAGTTAAGTTTATATATGTAAAACGTAGAATGTGCTATTTTTTTTTTAAATCTAACAACTTTGCAATTTAACCTCAGGTAGAATAACAATTATCCTATTTTTATCCTAACATTATTAAAACTTAACAGATAAATGTTTCTGAAAGTAGAATTAAAAATAACTCATAAACAGAGGAGGCACCAAGGATAGGAACCTCAGTCAGCCACCTGTAAGACTCATTATCATAAATATTCTGGCGTCGCCCCCTAATCATAAATATTATTCTAAATTACTAGTGTGAAATATAAATAAATAAATAAATATATATTTTTATTTATTATCTTATTATCACACCGGCCGATTCCCACCAAGGCAGGGTGGCCCGAAAAAGAAAAACTTTCACCATCATTCACTCCATCACTGTCTTGCCAGAAGGGTGCTTTACACTACAGTTTTTAAACTGCAACATTAACACCCCTCCTTCAGAGTGCAGGCACTGTACTTCCCATCTCCAGGACTCAAGTCCGGCCTGCCGGTTTCCCTGAATCCCTTCATAAATGTTACTTTGCTCACACTCCAACAGCACGTCAAGTATTAAAAACCATTTGTCTCCATTCACTCCTATCAAACACGCTCACGCATGCCTGCTGGAAGTCCAAGCCCCTCGCACACAAAACCTCCTTTACCCCCTCCCTCCAACCCTTCCTAGGCCGACCCCTACCCCGCCTTCCTTCCACTACAGACTGATACACTCTTGAAGTCATTCTGTTTCGCTCCATTCTCTCTACATGTCCGAACCACCTCAACAACCCTTCCTCAGCCCTCTGGACAACAGTTTTGGTAATCCCGCACCTCCTCCTAACTTCCAAACTACGAATTCTCTGCATTATATTCACACCACACATTGCCCTCAGACATGACATCTCCACTGCCTCCAGCCTTCTCCTCGCTGCAACATTCATCACCCACGCTTCACACCCATATAAGAGCGTTGGTAAAACTATACTCTCATACATTCCCCTCTTTGCCTCCAAGGACAAAGTTCTTTGTCTCCACAGACTCCTAAGTGCACCACTCACTCTTTTTCCCTCATCAATTCTATGATTCACCTCATCTTTCATAGACCCATCCGCTGACACGTCCACTCCCAAATATCTGAATACGTTCACCTCCTCCATACTCTCTCCCTCCAATCTGATATTCAATCTTTCATCACCTAATCTTTTTGTTATCCTCATAACCTTACTCTTTCCTGTATTCACCTTTAATTTTCTTCTTTTGCACACCCTACCAAATTCATCCACCAATCTCTGCAACTTCTCTTCAGAATCTCCCAAGAGCACAGTGTCATCGGCAAAGAGCAGCTGTGACAACTCCCACTTTGTGTGTGATTCTTTATCTTTTAACTCCACGCCTCTTGCCAAGACCCTCGCATTTACTTCTCTTACAACCCCATCTATAAATATATTAAACAACCACGGTGACATCACACATCCTTGTCTAAGGCCTACTTTTACTGGGAAAAAATTTCCCTCTTTCCTACATACTCTAACTTGAGCCTCACTATCCTCGTAAAAACTCTTCACTGCTTTCAGTAACCTACCTCCTACACCATACACTTGCAACATCTGCCACATTGCCCCCCTATCCACCCTGTCATACGCCTTTTCCAAATCCATAAATGCCACAAAGACCTCTTTAGCCTTATCTAAATACTGTTCACTTATATGTTTCACTGTAAACACCTGGTCCACACACCCCCTACCTTTCCTAAAGCCTCCTTGTTCATCTGCTATCCTATTCTCCGTCTTACTCTTAATTCTTTCAATTATAACTCTACCATACACTTTACCAGGTACACTCAACAGACTTATCCCCCTATAATTTTTGCACTCTCTTTTATCCCCTTTGCCTTTATACAAAGGAACTATGCATGCTCTCTGCCAATCCCTAGGTACCTTACCCTCTTCCATACATTTATTAAATAATTGCACCAACCACTCCAAAACTATATCCCCACCTGCTTTTAACATTTCTATCTTTATCCCATCAATCCCGGCTGCCTTACCCCCTTTCATTTTACCTACTGCCTCACGAACTTCCCCCACACTCACAACTGGCTCTTCCTCACTCCTACAAGATGTTATTCCTCCTTGCCCTATACACGAAATCACAGCTTCCCTATCTTCATCAACATTTAACAATTCCTCAAAATATTCCTTCCATCTTCCCAATACCTCTACCTCTCCATTTAATAACTCTCCTCTCCTATTTTTAACTGACAAATCCATTTGTTCTCTAGGCTTTCTTAACTTGTTAATCTCACTCCAAAACTTTTTCTTATTTTCAACAAAATTTGTTGATAACATCTCACCCACTCTCTCATTTGCTCTCTTTTTACATTGCTTCACCACTCTCTTAACTTCTCTCTTTTTCTCCATATACTCTTCCCTCCTTGCATCACTTCTACTTTGTAAAAACTTCTCATATGCTATATATATATATATATATATATATAAAAATATATATATATATATATATATATATATATATATATATATATATATATATATATATATATATTTATATTGAAAATGAGAGAGGCAGATCCCCCTAATCATTCCAGTGACAACGAAAAAATCAGAGTCCAGGTGAGCAAAAAACTAAAGAGGGCAACACAACTGGGGCAATCAGAGGGTTAGAGCGATGCATACATTGTCCTGTTCTCACAGTGCTGGATATGGTGACTCAGGTTCGAATCCCGGACAGCCTCGTTCATTCGCATACTAGCTTTTACAGGTTCAATATATATATATATATATATATATATATATATATATATATATATATATATATATATATATATATATATATATATATATATATATATATATATATATATATATATATATATGCAAAACAACCACTCTGAAAGAATAGAGAAATTCCAAGCGCTTTCGTGACTACTCACATTATCATAGTTCCTTGATAATGTGAGTAGTCACGAAAGCGCTTGGAATTTCTCTATTCTTTCAGAGTGGTTGTTTTGCATATTCTGAAATCACCTGTTTACTGTGATCTTATTGCATATATATATATATATATATATATATATATATATATATATATATATATATATATATATATATATATATATATATATATATATATATATATACATTGAATCTGTGAAAGCTAGTACCTGAATAAACGAGGCAACTTTTGCAACAGTGGTTGATGTAACAGTAACAGTAGTTTGCCAGTTGGTAGTCTGAGGTCACGCTACACATGTTAACAGGAATAACAACGAATTTAAATGAATTTCCAAGTCTTTTAACAACACGCCAAAATATAATTAGTGCACTAAATGCGAATTACCAAGCATACAGACGCTTGGATAAGTTGTGTCTATAATTTTTTGTTAAATATAGCTGTGGTTTCAGATATTGTTTATATGCAGGTTGTGGTCTTATTATAATTATTTTAATCATAACTAAACGCTAAACCCACAAGGGGTCTGTGGTTTTTATATATTGTCCACAAACACGCTGCTGTTACAGCGAAAGTACTGCTAGTGGCAAGTTAAGATAAAAAATAAGTACCCTTGAAATACGACTCACAACTAGTAATGAAGACCTGGCAGTCAAGACCTGGCAGTCAAAACCTGGCAGTCAAGACCTGGCAGTGAAGACCTGGCAGTCAAGACCTGGCAGTCAAGACCTGGCAGTCAAAACCTGGCAGTCAAGACCTGGCAGTCAAGACCTGGCAGTCAAGACCTGGCAGTCAAGACCTGTCAATCAATACCTGACAGTCAAGACCTTCTGTCGAGACCACTGGAACATCAAGACCACTACCTTGAGCTTCAAGACCACACCTAGAGCTTTAAAACTATGCCTACGAGTTTCAAGACCTCAAATGGGGTCTTCAGACCTGTAGCATAATGAAGGTTTAAAGCCTATCCACTACACAAGCACCACCTGTTCATCACCAGTCAAGCATAACTCACAGAATACCAATTAAAATAATCTCCCAGCATATATATATATATATATATATATATATATATATATATATATATATATATATATATATATATATATATATATATATATATATATATATACATATATATATATATATATATATATATATATATATATATATATATATATATATATATATATATATATATATATATATATATATATATATATATATATATATATATATATATATATATATATATATATATATATATATATCCTGGTATCAACACACACCTGTCTCTCTAAAACCCACACCTACACACATGTTTACAACACCTACAACCCAGCGAGATGCCTAAGGCTAAGTATCACCCTCCTCCGTCAAACTGTTTGTCATATCTAACATGGGTAAGATAATTGTGTTAATACCTTGGGTGGTGCGGCCAGTTAGCGTGTCTCTAGTACATTACACAACTATATTTATCATCAGAGTTTCTCTACTCTTGATTCACTAACACAATTATTTGTAGGGTGAAAGTTGTTGAGTGATCGTGACTTCTGCGGGCTGCGTTTGTGGGATAATAATAATGATATTAATTATTATTATTATTATTATTATTATTATTATTATATTCCGTAACTTGTAAGAATATCTTTATTATATATATATATATATATATATATATATATATATATATATATATATATATATATATATATATATATATATATATATATATATATATATATATATATATATATCGTGAGAGATACTTGCTTCTTCACATATATATGCTCGGGGTTCAATAAAGTATGCTCAAAGTATAATAGATTGCGCCTTAATAGCCGTCGATAGACCTTGAACCTGATCACCTGACATGTAGGAGACACGTTCAGGTCGACTCAAGGCTCGACACCCCAGTGAATACAGTCAAATTCTGTTAGGCATATATTTATATGCAAATTTTTTTGATGATAATGAATAAGACACATGTGCAACACTTGGGTATCTTAATTTCCGAAACGCGTCGCCTTCACAGAAGGCCTCTTGAGTCGAATACTATCGTTTTGACGTGACCTGTCCGCCAGCCTTCGTAGGAGGTGGTCAGTCCCTCAATCCTGTCATATTTATCAGCTGTACGACATTGTTCACGTAATGTAACCTTTCAGTTAATCTAACATGTTAACAATGAAAAGAATTTTTTAACTACTGTAGTCATTTAATAATAATAATAATAATAATAATAATAATAATAATAATAATAATAATAATAATAATAATAATAATAATAATAATAATAATAATAATATCCACATATTGGTGCAGTTACAAGACCATAAACACTAAATAAACACAGCATCAAAACATTAAAATCCTCGTACATACAAACTCCGCCAGATAGCGTAGACGCAGAACAATATATCCACCTACACCAATTAACCAGAATTTGTAGTACAGAATTCTCTGTATATTGGCTTTTGTCTTAATACACACTATTCCCCTCGTTCGCTGGAAAGGAACCCGGATATAAGAGTGAGTTATTAAAATTAGAGACTTGACGCTAACGATCTCAGCAAACAAATCGTATTTGTATATATTTTCTTTTTTTTTAAGGGAGGCTAGTGTTCGTTGCATGTCTGCTGGTGCTTGTTGCAGTTCGGAACTGCACCAACGTGGGTGTATTGGAGAGAAGGGAAAGAAGAAGAAGAAAGGGGAAGAAAATTAGAGAGATTGGGTATACAGCCATGTTTTGCAAGAGTGTAGTTACTGACAATATCTGAAAAGTACCAGTGTAATTATGTAAGAAATACATGTGTGAGGGTTTTAAGATATTTATTGACGGTACGTTTCGCCCACCAGGGGTTTCTTCATTCCAGAGCTACAAAATGGGTTCCAGAGTTTAAAAAATAGGCTGGAAATTTTTTAGATTCTCATGTCGGTTGACTGCTGGAGGCATGATGACCATATTTGAGATGATGAAAGGGCAAGAAAGAGTAGGCAAATATCTGTTTCTACCTGCAACCAGAATTACTAGAAGACAGAGTTCGCTTAAACAATTCGCTTAAAGAGAAATTAGGAAGTGCTACAATCATATATATATATATATATATATATATCTATATATATATATATATATATATATATATATATATATATATATCTATATATGTCGTGCCGAATATGTATATATATTAGCAAGAACTATTTAAAATTAAGTCCTTTCTAAAATTTTCTCTTATATAAAGATAGATATATATATATTTTTAATACCAAAAGAATCTTAGAAAACTTACCTAACCTTATTATAACAAGAGTAATTTATTTTAGCCTAACCCAACTAAATATATTTTAAATACGTTTACAGTAATTTAATATTAAACAAACACAATCAAATATATATTTTTCGTTAGGTTCAGAATGATTTTGGCGAAATTATTGCATACACAAATTTTCACTTGTCCTATTTGGCAAGATGAGCGTTGCTATTTAAGCCAAGATCGCAAATTCTGCCTATTCGGCACGACATATATATATATATATATATATATATATATATATATATATATATATATATATATATATATATATATATATATATATATATATATATATATGGTATTGAAGGCGGGTCACCACAAGCATAGCTCTGTTCCTGTAACAACAGACAAATAAAAAGTATTTAGTGAATAACTAAAGTGTAATAAATATCACTAATAACCCACATAGGGACAGAAACCAGGAGATTAATTGATCTGTATATTTTGACCCCCTTCTGGGATCCTCCTCATCTGCTGAAGAGGATCCCAGAAGGGGATCGAAATATACAGATCAATTAGCCTCCAGAGTTTCTTTATTCATGTGGGTTATTACTGAGCATAGGTATTTAATATTTATAGGAACAGATACTCGACCCCTATTATCACAGGTGAGAAGAAAAGCGGTGCCATAAACAAGACCTCTAAGACTTAGTAACTAAATGGATAATTTCACGTTAATTACTACTTCCACGGCAGGAACGTTAGCCACTTAAGTCACCTAGGCATACGTAGTGATCGTGTGTACATATATCCCGCTACCCAGCTACAGAAGACCCAGGCCGTAGCACAATAGCAGCAACACGAGACAACCATAACAGTCGTAGAATAGTTATGTAACAAGCAGGACCAGAGCCAAGCTTCTAATCTTAAGCGATTTTAATCATGGCGAGACAAACTGCAAACTGGCTCCCCCAGGAAAGTCCACAGATAGGGAAGGCGGAGCTCCTATATTCAACACTGAGAAACTTACTGAGTTCACATGTCCAGTATTTAAGATAACAAATAAATTACATAGTTCCTTTATGGCCAGTTAGTTACTGTGTAAGGACGTTCTGCTTCCTAGGGGAAGCAGGAGGGAAAGATGTGGTAAAGAAAAGGAATCAGAAGACATAAACTACAAGTGAACGTTGGTGTTAGGATTATAGGGAATCACTGAGGTCGGAAATGATTCGAGAATCATTTCCGACCTCGTGACATATATATATATATATATATATATATATATATATATATATATATATATATATATATATATATATATATATATATATATATATATATATATATATATATATTTTATTTATTATCACACTGGCCGATTCCCACCAAGGCAGGGTGGCCCGAAAAAGAAAAACTTTCACCATCATTCACTCCATATATATATATATTAACACCCCTCCTTCAGAGTGCAGGCACTGTACTTCCCATCTCCAGGACTCAAGTCCGGCCTGCCGGTTTCCCTGAATCCCTTCATAAATGTTACTTTGCTCACACTCCAACAGCACGTCAAGTATTAAAAACCATTTGTCTCCATTCACTCCTATCAAACACGCTCATGCACGCCTGCTGGAAGTCCAAGCCCCTCGCACACAAAACCTCCTTTACCCCCTCCCTCCAACCTTTCCTAGGCCGACCCCTACCCCTATATATATATATATATATATATATTTGTATGTATATATATATATATATATATATATATATATATATATATATATATATAATACATATATATATATATATTTGTATGTATATATATGTCGTGCCGAATAGGCAGAACTTGCGATCTTGGCTTAAATAGCAACGCTCATCTTGCCATATAGGACAAGTGAAAATTTATGTATGCAATAATTTCGCAAATATCATTCTGAACCTAACGAAAAAAAAATATATCTCATTGTGTTTGTTTAGTATTAAATTACTGTAAAAGTATTTAAAATATATTTAGTAGGATTGACCTAAAATAAATTGCTGTTGTTATAATAAGGTTAGGTAAGTTTTCTAAGTTCTTTTTGGAGCAAAATTATAAATTTTTACATCAACATTAATGAAAAAAAATATATCTTTAAATGTATAAGATAAAATTTTAGAAAGGACTTAATTTTAAATGAGTTCTTGCTAATTGACCAGTTTTACATATTCAGCACGACATATATATATATATATACATATATATATATATATATATATATATATATATATATATATATATATATATATATATATATATATATATATATATATATATATATATATATATATATATATATATATATATATATATAGTCACGACCTGCGCCAGAGGAGAGTTTCTGTGAATACAAGATTCTGGATTTACTATCCCAAAATAACGATGGAGGAGGATAGGTTCCCCAGGGAATTCTGGGGATATTTATGGTAAAAACTCAATTGATAAGGCTGGAAAAAGATGGGAACCTACTCATAAAAAGGGATAAATACGTATGTGAAGAACACAAGATCTTCACAATCTAGCAAGAGTCATACCAAAAGATAAAAGAGATATAAACAGGTCACATTTAGCTGATAGAATAAGAAATCAATAACAGAGGAAGGTCTACAAACTGTCAAATTCCAGGATGTCAGGAAGTCAAGTATTTAGTGATTAAATGTCAGACATTCAAAAATGGCTTGAAATAAAATGCTGGATACTTAAATCCCCAATGAAAAATGTCTGATGGTCAAACATTCTACCCACATAAAAGTAATAATTCAATAAAAAAAAAGCTCTTTATTATACCACACGAATTGCTTCAGTTGCTGCGAAGCCAAATTAAATAATCAACAAGAAATTATCCAGACAAGAATGAGGGACCAACACACGAACAGACTTGGGAAATTGTGTAATTTCATTAGCGAGAAGACATGAAAATTTATTCTGTTGCTGTGAGAGTTAATCATATGACGACTCGTTCAGGGGCTCTTTTAGCCATGTGGTCGAGGCCTTCCACTGGCTTTCCTGTCTCCTGAAAAGTGAGTTTGAGCTTGAGAAGGACTTGCCTAGTATGGGCCAGTAGGTCTACTGCAGTGTTCCTCCTTTCTTATGTTCCTCTTATACGAATGTGAGATTTCCACTTTATATAACAAACTCTGGATTAACACAAACATGTATCTGAGAATTATCCAGGTAATTCTATCGTTTAAATATTATCAAGTATCACTAGACAGCCTAACTTCAACAAATTATGGCTGGTCAATTAGGTTTAAAGCCTGTCGACTACACGAGGGTCATTTTAAGATTACATGTCACCTGTCCACAGCCAGTCAAAAGTACTTTAATCACTTAAATAGGGATTAAAATAAATTCTCAGTATATATGCACGGAGAAATATACACCTGTCGGCATATATGACCTATGTGTTATGGCTTGATCACTAGTTAGGTTAGGTTGAGCGGTTAAAGCCTAGCGATTACGCTATGGGTCATTCAGGCTGCACGTAAATCTTTTCGCCACCAGACGAGAATAAACTATTCCCTAAAACGGGGATTACAGCAAACTCTCAGCATATGTACGCTGAGAGAAATACATCCCTCAGGGTATGAAGAATGGTTAGGTTAGGTTAGGTTAGGTTAGGTTAGGTTATTTTAGGTTAGGTTAGGTTAGGTTAAGTTAGGTTAGGTTAGGTTAGGTTAGGTTAGTTTAGGTTAATTTAGGTTAGGTTAGTTTATGTTAGGTTAGGTTAGGCTAGGTTAGGTTAGGTTAGGTTTGGATAGGTTAGGTTTGGTTACCTTAGGTTTGTTTAGGTTAGGTTAGGTTAAGTTAGGTTAGGTTAGGTTACTTCATGTTAGGTTAGGTTAGGTTAGGCTAGTTTAGGTTAAGTTAGGTTAGGTTAGGTTAGGTTAGGTTAGGTTAGGTTAGGTTAGGTTAGGTTAGTTTAGGTTAGGTTAGGTTAGGTTAGGTTAGGTTAGGTTAGTTTAGGTTAGGTTAGGTTAGGTTAGGTTAGTTTAGGTTAGGTTAGGTTAGGTTAGGTTAGGCTAGGTTAGTTTAGGTTAAGTTAGGTTAAGTTAGGTTAGATTCGTCAGGAAACAGGACAACTTGATGAGTAAGACATACAACTCTTGGGTGTCTTTATTGTGGAAACGTTTCGCCAACTACTGGCTTCATCAGTCCAATACAGAGGGGAACGATACCCCAAGTGGTGCACGGCTGTCTCATCCATCAGCTTCCCGGTTTTCTATGTCAGCTATGTAATAAAACAAGTGCTTCCTGACGTGGGTCTTGGTAATATGATGACCAGTCACTGGAGCTTTTGGCCATCTGACCGAGGCCTTCAGCTGGCTTACCCCTCCACCCTTTTAAGAATAAGTTCATAGACTTTGAACAATGGTAAATAATGTAATCCATATTTATTAAATAATTTCAGAAGAATAAGTAAATAAGAAATATATAAGAAAGGGAAAACACAATAACACAGAAACGAGGAGAAACATAAATCTTGAATCAAATACGAGCGAGTTACTCCCAAAGCACCAAGAAACTCACGAAAAATAGACTAACCCTAAAAGAGGCGACCCTGTAAGTAATTTCCCTACGCTAGACAGCACAACCTTCCAACAGCTAGAAAACAATAGGAACCAGAGAATCAGAACACATCACGAGCTAGGCAATCAGAACACCACACGAGTTAGCCAGTCAGGAGGCTGCGTGAACGTGTATCCCAGCAAAGGCTAGCTAATAACACTGCAGTGGGAAGACAGCGAGCAAATAATGTTTGTGTATGTTGAAGATCTCAGGCTCTGCCGAGTAATTCCCCCACACACGCAACACAACAGTGGATGCAAAGAGATTAGTTCTCGGGCGATCAGCCAGCCTTAGGTCACGAGCCTTGAATATTAGAGATTAGTTTAAGGAACGATGAGAATTAGGTTAGGTTAGGCTAGGTAAAGTTCGTCAGGAAGTAGGACAAGTGTTTCCTGACGTGAGCTTAGTCATAGTTGAAAATTAATTCAGACAGCCTTTGTTATATAAGAAATAACAGAAAACGCTGGTAAGGATTTACATATGTAAACAAAAATTCAGGTTTAAATTAAAATTTAAACAAATATTGAATTTACAACTATATGTAATTTAACATAAATTATTTTACAAGCCTTGAATATTAGAGATTAGTTAAAGAGACGATGAGAAATAATTGAGAGAGACTTTGTTGTCATATAAAAAATAATAGAAAACGCGACTACTGGAACAAATAATTTCAGGAAGATTATTTTTAATGGATTTACAGATGTAAACAAAATTAAGGTTTAACTTAAAAATTAAAAGTAATGTTGAATTTACATCAATGTTAAATTTTAAATAAATTATTAATTTCTAATGTTTATTTTATATTATCAATAAAATGATAAAAATCCATGAGGATATATGCACCGAAAGGCGACTATCTCACAGTGTATATACACTGAGAGTTACTCTCAGTGTATATTCACTGTATATACATTGTGTATATATACTGTATATATATATATACTATATATATACACCGTATATATATATATATATATATATATATATATATATATATATATATATATATATATATATATATATATATATATATATATATATATATATATATATATATATATCGTGTATAATTCCATAAGCAGAATGAAATGGTTATAATCATGGTCATAATTTTTAAAGGGGTGGAGGGGTAAGCCAGCGGAAGGCCTCGGTCAGATGACTAAAAGCTCCAACGGCGGGTCATCATCTGACTAAAATCCGCGTCAGGAAACACTCGTCCTATTTCCTGACAAATCTTACCTAACTTTAAATTCCATTATAGGGATTAAGGTATTCTTGATTTGGAGGGACTAGGTTCCTAATTTCCGTCTCTGTGACCTACGTACAGTCGATAAACTTAAGCCTTACAATTCAGCTTATAATGTTAATGTAAATAAGAACGCTGAGCCTATAATGAAGTACATTATTAAACAGGCCAAAAAATATTTTTAGAAGGCCCAGGAGCTGGATAAACCACTGCAATACACTTCCAAAATAAACCTCCAGAATAAACTACCTATATAAAAACATTCACTAACCCCCCAAAAAAAACTTAAATTTTGTCTTGCGAAGACATTAATAAAAACCAAAATGGAGTCAAAAATCAGAAATAGAGGAGACAGGAGGAGATAAAACCAACACTCATATGAAAGGCAGAAATCCAGGGATAAATTAACAAATCACAGACTTCATTCACGACTCCTCACCGACCTGAATAATCAAGCCACGACATAATTTGCATATATAATCCGCCTATAGTGAGCCTTTGACATCTCCACCTCAGGCGCTCTTTTCTTTTTTTACTTACTTTCTTTCATTATTATATTGTTGAAGCTGATTGTTCGCTTAAATGGTTGTAGAAAATTATTCTGTTTATCTCTCTCTCACTCTCTCTCTTTCTCTCTCATTCGTAGTGCACTATCTCATACATCTTATTAGAAACTATTTTCCTTTACCATCCTTGACTTCTAAGTCTAGATAACAGAGGATAGTCCTTAATTTAGGTAGAAATATATATTTATTTTAAGCAAATAGCCTCGATGTACTTTACAAGTCATATGTTCTCTATCTTTCTCATGTACTCCCATGTACTCCCGTGTACACCCATGTACTCCCATGTACACCCATGTACTCCCATGTACACCCATGTAGTCCCATATTTTCGAGATTTCTTAGGAAGAAAGAAAAAGATTTCTGCACAGTAACTTAAAATTTAAGGTGCAGTCTCACCACCGGAAGAACATTCTTACTATTCTCAGAAAAAAAATGCAAATCTACCCAGAAATTCTACCTGGGGTGAAACATATCCGCTCAGGCAACATTACACCTGCACCTTGCAATCTGAGAGGCTGT
>NC_091371.1:8069033-8149033 GCF_038502225.1 Cherax quadricarinatus | reverse complement strand
TCTCTCTCTCTCTCTCTCTCTCTCTCTCTCTCTCTCTCTCTCTCTCTCTCTCTCTCTCTCTCTCTCTCTCTCTCTCTCTCTCTCTCTGACCACCCATGGGCTCTACACCTTACCTTCTCCCTCCTATATATTCCTTTTTTTTCAGCCTCTGTATTATGTTGACAAAGCTGTCAACGAGCCAGAGATTTCCATAATATATGTATTTATGCTCCACTTTAGTCTCATTTACATATCTGTCGGTATTTGATACCATATTTTACTAGCACCAATGTACTCACATACTACTAGCACCAATGTACTCACATACTACTAGCACCAATGCACTCACATACTACTAGCACCAATGTACTCACATACTACTAGCACCAATGTACTCACATACTACTAGCACCAATGTACTCACATACTACTAGCACCAATGTACTCACATACTACTAGCACCAATGTACTCACATACTACTAGCACCAATGTACTCACATACTACTAGTAACCATGTACTCACATACTACTAGCACCAATGTACTCACATACTACTAGCACCAATGTACTCACATACTACTAGCACCAATGTACTCACATACTACTAGCACCAATGTACTCACATACTACTAGTAACCATGTACTCACATACTACTAGCACCAATGTACTCACATACTACTAGCTTAACGGGGGAAAAAAAGAGTAAGGAAACATACCCAACGTCATCAAGAGAGTACATGGGAAAGACAGACAGCATAAGGACTCACAGTCCATACCGAGGCTATCTGCTGAGAACTATCTTCTATCTTAGGAACTATCATGTATTATCTAGGTATTAGTGGCATGGATAGATCAAACCGAGGTACCTTTGGGTGTAAGCCGGAGGCCTTATCACTGACCCACGACCCACAGCACCGTAAACAAAAAAGGAAATGTTCCACTAGTTGAGACGAAATGGTACTCTGGTATTACCTCCCAGTACACTAAGGCTCCCAGACGACGTCTTCAATATGAACGCTGTTTTTTTCAGTGACATTAAGTCTTGATGGCGGTCACAGGATCGAGAGAGCTTTGAAGACTCCAAAGTTGCGGCATTATTCAGGCAATAATGTCAAACTTCCTGCAGGTGGTGTTAATGAGACCGAGTTTTTAGGTACTCCTTATATATTAAAATTACTGTGAAAAGCGAGAGAGAGAGAGAGAAAGGGAGAGAGAGAGAGAGAGAGAGAGAGAGAGAGAGAGAGAGAGAGAGAGAGAGAGAGAGAGAAAGGTGCCGTTCCTCTTCATAGAAACATGAATTTTCCAGCTGAATAAATACACATAAACACTTCCTCCTCCTCTCTCTCCTTCCAAATTTGACCCAATTGTGTTGCTCCAATACAAGACCCAAGTTGTTACTCGATACCTACCACGTCAAATTTTATACTTGATTCAATGTATAGGAATTCCAACCATTCATCGCTGGACTGCCCTCTTACAATGGTGTACGTCAAACCGTTATTATCCCCATGAAAGACATGTAAACAGAGGACTCAAACAGCCATCCTGTGCAGGGTTTCCGACCTGCTGAAGAAGGGGCAGACAATAGCCATATTACGACACGTTATTGACCCGAGGTAAATAACTGAACAACTGGAGGTACGGATATCTTTACTTTGTATAAGGGATGTTCGACAGTTGTGTTCGGAGTGTCTCACTCGATCTCTCATTCACAGAATGTTGAATTGATGGATTTCGTTCAGCAGTCGATATATTTACTATTGATGTAAATAAAGAAGATAAGAACGGGAAGTTAGAGATACGTGGCACGTGTTGACCATGCAGACTTGGCCACCAACACAAAAACACCACGCAGACTTGGCCACCAACACAAAAACACCACGCAGACTTGGCCACCAACACAAAAACACCACGCAGACTTGGCCACCAACACAAAAAACACCACGCAGACTTGGCCACCAACACAAAAACACCACGGAGACTTGGCCACCAACACAAAAAACACCACAGACTTACCCACCAACACAAAAACACCACGCAGACTTGGCCACCAACACAAAAACACCACGCAGACTTGGCCACCAACACAAAAACACCACGCAGACTTGGCCACCAACACAAAAACACCACGCAGACTTGGCCACCAACACAAAAAACACCACGCAGACTTGGCCACCAACACAAAAACACCACGGAGACTTGGCCACCAACACAAAAAACACCACAGACTTACCCACCAACACAAAAACACCACGCAGACTTGGCCACCAACACAAAAACGCCACGCAGACTTGGCCACCAACACAAAAACGCCACGCAGACTTGGCCACCAACACAAAAACGCCACGCAGACTTGGCCACCAACACAAAAAACACCACGCAGACTTGGCCACCAACACAAAAACACCACGCAGACTTGGCCACCAACACAAAAACACCACGCAGACTTGGCCACCAACACAAAAAACACCACGCAGACTTGGCCACCAACACAAAAACACCACGGAGACTTGGCCACCAACACAAAAAACACCACAGACTTGGCCACCAACACAAAAACACCACGCAGACTTGGCCACCAACACAAAAACGCCACGCAGACTTGGCCACCAACACAAAAACGCCACGCAGACTTGGCCACCAACACAAAAACACCACGCAGACTTGGCCACGAACACAAAAACACCACGCAGACTTGGCCACCAACACAAAAACACCACGCAGACTTGGCCACCAACACAAAAACACCACGCAGACTTGGCCACCAACACAAAAACCCCACGCCGGCTTTGGCCACGAACACAAAAACACCACGCAGACTTGGCCACCAACACAAAAACACCACGCAGACTTGGCCACCAACACAAAAACACCACGCAGACTTGGCCACCAACACAAAAACACCACGCAGACTTGGCCACCAACACAAAAAACACCACGCAGACTTGGCCACCAACACAAAAACACCACGCAGACTTGGCCACCAACACAAAAACACCACGCAGACTTGGCCACCAACACAAAAACACCACGCAGACTTGGCCACCAACACAAAAAACACCACGCAGACTTGGCCACCAACACAAAAACACCACCCAGACTTGGCCACCAACACAAAAAACACCACGCAGACTTGGCCACCAACACAAAAACACCACGCAGACTTGGCCACCAACACAACAACACTAACTCATCAGTCTTTAAAATTCATCGATCTGGCGTCTTCAATGAGAAGAAATCCTCAAAATATATAAGAAAGAAATAACGAGATATTTTAATAAGGCATTCACATGAAGCAGAGGCGCACAAATGGTTACGAGTTGTATTAGTGGAGAAGCGGGTGACTGGCATGATTTCTCCAGCGTGGGTCTCAAGACCACCAGGTTGGTCTTGACGATCAGGTCTATGTCAGTGATGTTGGTCCACCAGTGTGGTCTTGACGGCCAGGTCTGTGTGATGCTGGTCCATCAGGGTGGTCTTGACGACCAGGTCTGAGGGATGTTGGTCCACCAGTGTGGTCTTGACGACCAGGTCTGAGTGATGCTGGTCCATCAGGGTGGTCTTGACGACCAGGTCGGAGGGATGTTGGTCCACCAGTGTGGTCTTGACGGCCAGGTCTGAGTGATGCTGGTCCATCAGGGTGGCCTTGACGACCAGGTCGAAGGGATGTTGGTCCACCAGTGTGGTCTTGACGGCCAGGTCTGTGTGATGCTGGTCCATCAGGGTGGTCTTGACGACCAGGTCTGAGGGATGTTGGTCCACCAGTGTGGTCTTGACGACCAGGTCTGAGTGATGCTGGTCCATCAGGGTGGTCTTGACGACCAGGTCTGAAGGATGTTGGTCCACCAGTGTGGTCTTGACGACCAGGTCTAAGTGATGCTGGTCCATCAGGGTGGTCTTGACGACCAGGTCTGAGTGATGCTGGTCCATCAGGGTGGCCTTGACGACCAGGTCGGAGGGATGTTGGTCCACCAGTGTGGTCTTGACGACCAGGTCTGAGTGATGCTGGTCCATCAGGGTGGTCTTGACGACCAGGTCGGAGGGATGTTGGTCCATCAGGGTGGTCTTGACGACCAGGTCTGAGTGATGTTGGTCCACCAGTGTGGTCTTGACGACCAGGTCTGAGTGATGCTGGTCCATCAGGGTGGTCTTGACGACCAGGTCTGAGTGATGCTGGTCCATCAGGGTGGTCTTGACGACCAGGTCTGAGTGATGCTGGTCCACCAGTGTGGTCTTAACGACCAGGTCTGAGTGAATCTAAGTACTTTGTTTAATCACATTTTCTCTCTTCCTACATTCAACAAAATAATAATAATAATAATAATAATAATAATAATAATAATAATAATAATAATAATAATAATAATAATAATAATAATAATAATAATAATAATAATAATAATAATAATAATAATGTAATTTAATATCCATAAAAAACTTATCAAAAATGATTACTGGCGTTTAATGAGGGTAATTACTATCGTTAAAACCATTTCTCTCGTAATAATCGTAAATATACAACTTAAATTATAACAGTTACGCCTCGAATTCAATACCATTTAACTAAACAATATAAATTCACTGTCACGGACCCCCCACAAATAAATTGAAAAAATCTCACGCATACACACGCCTACGTACTCAAAAAATATAACATATAACTCACATATAAAATAAATATAAGATTTTTTTTTTAATTTTGACAGGTGGTAAACAGATGACACACGGCCTTAATGACCCTCATGTAGTCGATAGGCTTGAAACCTAATTAACCCACTTTGTGTTTTTTTCAAAGATTGTGTATACCGAAAGGTATATATCTCTGTGTATATATACTTAAAGTTAGCTTAAATCCTTATTTTTAGATATAAAATAATTAAAGTATTCTTGACTGGTGGTGGACAGGTGACACACAGCCTTAATGACCCTCGTGTGGCCGATAGGCTTTAAACCCAGTTAACATCACCTGTGGCCTCTTAAGTGGTTTATTCTTGTTTATTCCTCTGGTGGCCTGGTGGTTAACGCTCTCGCTTCACACGGTGAGGGCCTGGGTTCGATTCCCAGCCAGAGTAGAAACATTGGACGTGTTTCTTTCCACCTGTTGTCTATGTTCCCCATCAGTAAAATGGGTACCTGGGTGTTAGTCGACTGGTGTGGGTCGCATCCTGGGACACTGACCTAAAGAGGCCTGGTCACAGACCGGGCCGCGGGGGCGTTGACCCCCGGAACTCTCTCCAGGTAAACTCCAGGTAAACCTTACAACCACGAACAGATAAGAAAAATCAACTGCCTGAGATACAGCAAAAGGAAAGACGTATTTATATATAATTAAGCCAAGTGGGTTTTCAATTTTTACATTTATTTTTAATTTCTCTTCGTTTTTTCTCCTCGTTGTTCCTTTGATTCATAGCTGATGGAAAACAAACACGAGGAAGCTAATCAACAGTTTTGCCTCTTCATTTGAGTCATCTGTAAAATATTTAAAGGTGAAGGTGAAGGTAGGTGATACTAGCCAGAGTTCCTGAGTTATTTAATGTCCGGGAAAGATTAGGGAATCCCTTCACCTGTTCATCCTCTTCTTTATCAATGTATGTGTGTGTGTCTTCTTGTTTCTGTCTATGTCTATTTTGACATGTTTTCTGTCTCTCTCCCTCCCTCCCCGATATAAATGTCTCTCTCCCTCTTGTGTCACTCTGGGGAGATCTGAAACAAACGTCTCCCCTCCTAGTTCTTGTTAACAGGTGTTTTACTTAAAACACTTTTTTCCTCTTTTATACACGTTTGTTTTCATAGACTGGACATAAGATCTCTCTCAGGTGGTTCTGGACACACCTGAGCACTCCTCACATAATTTATATTAATTTCCTGTCAAACAGTATTATAATCTTTTAAAACAAACATACACACACAGACAGACACACACACACACACACACACACACACACACACACACACACACACACACACACACACACACACACACACACACACACACACACACACACACACACACACACACACACACATATATATATATATATATATATATATATATATATATAATCTTAAATATAAATCCTTTCTGAGAACTGGATTACTGGGGATGATTACGATGCGTGGGTCAGTCAGTCCACACCCTGGGGGGATTACCCCCGCCAGAAAGGGACGCTAACTGCCCTCTAACTACATAATTGAGATGGATAGTTAGCGGAACCTCGTTCATGTGAAAATATTAGGCTTGGGAACTCCGTCAGTGGGTAGGTGTTTACATATATTTTTTCTGGAGGTTTCTGAAGGTTTTCTGGAGGTTCCTGGAGTTCTTGGAGGTTTCTGGAGTTCTTGGAGGTTCCTGGAGTCCTTGGAGGTTTCTGGAGTTCTTGGAGGTTTCTGGAGGTTCCTGGAGTTCTTGGAGGTTTCTGGAGTTCTTGGAGGTTCCTGGAGTTCTTGGAGGTTTCTGGAGCTCTTAGAGGTTTCTGGAGGTTCCTGGAGTTCTTGGAGGTTTCTGGAAGTTCCTGGAGTTCTTGGAGGTTTCTGGAGTTCTTGGAGGTTCTTGGAGTCCTTGGAGGTTTCTGGAGTTCTTGGAGGTTTCTGGAGGTTCCTGGAGTTCTTGGAGGTTTCTGGAGGTTCCTGGAGTTCTTGGAGGTTTCTGGAGTTCTTGGAGGTTCTTGGAGTTCTTGGAGGTTTCTGGAAGTTCCTGGAGTTCTTGGAGGTTTCTGGAGGTTCCTGGAGTTCTTTGAGGTTTCTGGCGGTTCCTGGAGTTCTTAGAGGTTTCTGGAGGTTCCTGGAGGTCTTGGAGATTTCTGGAAGTTCCTGGAGTTCTTGGAGGTTTCTGGAGGTTCCTGGAGTTCTTTGAGGTTTCTGGAGGTTCCTGGAGTTCTAGAAGGATTCTGGAGGTTCCTGGAGTTCTTGGAGATTTCTGGAGGTTTCTGGAGTTCTTGGAGGTTCCTGGAGTTCTTGGAGGTTTCTGGAGGTTCCTGGAGTTCTTGGAGGTTCCTGGAGGTTCCTGGAGTTCTTGGAGGTTTCTGGAGGTTCCTGGAGTTCTTGGAGGTTCCTGGAGGTCACTGGAGTTATGTTTATGTTACTTTTGTTATAACCTGAATGACTCTCCCACCATTCCCTCCCTCCCTCCCTCCCTCCCTCCCTCCCTCTTTAGGGAGGCAGTACCTTCGTGCCGGCGAAGGGCTCTTGATGCAGATTATTGCAGCAACTTCTTCCTTAGATTAGCCCTTGATGAATAAGACACGTGGACAACTTTATTATCGTTATTTCTCATTGTTATCTTGATTTATCAGAATCAAAAACGCTAAAAATTGTTACTCATATGTCTTTTCAACTTGTCGGTATTGAATACCATTTTTAGAAGGATAAACCTTTGCTACGGTCCACCGTGGCCGGGGGGCTGAAGTTCTCGCTTCACACGGCGAGTGTCCGGGTTCGATTCCCCTGTTAAGGGGTGGAAACATAGGAAGTGTGTCCTTACACTTGTTGTCTATGTTCACCCATCAGTAAAATGGGTACCTGGGTGTTAGTGGACTGGTGTGCGTCGCATCCTGGGGACAAAACTGACCTAATTTACCCGAAATGCTCAGTATAACAAGGGACTTTCTATATAGTAGTATGTCATTGATGTCAGGTAGACCTATATACCTTGTACATGTACTTACAGTAAATGAATATATTATTATTATTATTATTATTATTATTATTATTATTATTATTATTATTATTATAATTATTATTATTATTATTATTATTATTATTATTATTATTATTCTCATTCCCTAGCCACTGTGTCCCTTTGCAGCAGCAGATTCAAGTCTGACCAGTTTAAATTTCGAGATGTCATAGGGAAGTGCTGGTTTGGCAGTAGAGTTGTAGAAGAGTGGAACAAATTCCCAGGTAGTCTCATCACGGGGAGAACTTTCTTTAGCTTTAAATATAAGTTAGACGGGTATGTGACGGGTTTGGTTGAGTGTAAAGTGAACCTGTCCAGCACGGGTCAATTGGTCTTCATCACCAAAAGAGGACCCTCGGAATGACGTTTCGGCTGTGACCTATCAGTGGTCCAGGACGAACCGAAACAAACACAAATAATCCGCAGATATGAGAGGAGCTACTGACGACGTTTCGGTCCGACTTGAACCATTTACAAAGTCTCACTAACCCAAAAGAGTGAGGGAGCCGGTACATATAGGCGAGAGACAAGGACCGAAACGTTGTGGTAAGCTCCTCTCTTCTACCTGCGGATTATTTGTGTATTTCTAAATACGATGTAGTTATTTTTTACTCCCCAGTAGACCCTCTGCAGTGCTCCACTCTTATGTCCTTACGTTTTAAATAATAACAGCGATACTTCACCTTGCACCAGCCGCTCTTTCTGTAGGACTCGCCCTCTGCTACTCGCCCCTTCTTCATCACCCTCTCCCCCAGGTTCCTAAGCACCTGCATCCCCTTCACATAGGGTAGATGGGGGCTACCGACGTTAAATACCTCCTCAGAAACATTACTGGCGGAGTCACAGAGGGGTCTTACCCTCTTTTTAGGCCTCCAGGGGCTAATGTACACAAACTTACCTCCCTTCCTCTCTTTTAATCCAACTTTCTTACTCTACCGTTTTTTATACCTGTATGTATCCCTTTGTTTTAGATAAACAACACCGAGGTTGCACTCTATGGAAGGACGAGGAACGAGTAATGATATGACTAAACTATAGGAAATAAAAAAAAAGCGAGGTTATATAAAGATATTGTGAATAATATAAAAATACTATGTGAGATTTTTCAGATACAGGCAAAGGCAGGTTTGTCTGTAGATGAGTGGGACACAGTTCCATGCAGCTGGCATCGAATCTGATACTTCGGGTAGCTTAAAAAAGAGGGGGGGGGGGTTAGTTGTATATTGGATAGACTCTTCACTGGTTGGGTGTGAGTGCAACCTGCCTAATATGGGCCGGTATGGACGACTCAGGTTTATTACTTTACGAGGGTCATTAGCTGCGTGTTCCCTCTTGCACTACCATAGGGATTGGATCATCCACTCAGAATATAAAAGAGATACACGCTTATAGGTTCAATAGGCCTATTGCAGACCTACTGTATTCTTACATTCAGCTGGTTTCACTGGTTTCGAGTGCATCTACCCACTTAGTCTCTATTTTCTTACAATGACGAACTCTGTTGCGATTATTCTTCACAACATTCAATCAGTCAGATGCCCAGGAAGTTATTAATGTTTTGTCATAAGAGTGAGAAATAGAAATCTGTCTTTTTTTTTGCACCAACTAGATTGGTTATCTTTTCGTCCTGTCTCAGGAACACGTAAAATGACAGGTACATCTTACAAACATCTGTCTACATTCAGTAAAATAGACCGTGGGGAAGATAATTCCCAGAAGCACTATCATAACCATAACCAAAGTGAACAAGCTCATTTTCATATATATTATTCGATATATAACAAACGTATATCTGGTATGATCACATTCCTATAACGAAATGAATTGACAACACTAGTAAGACAAGAGGACATTAACAGCATAGACCAAAGGACATAACAATTTAGACCAGAGGACATAACAGCATAGCCCAGAGGACATAACATAGACCAGAGAACATAGTAGCATAGACCAAAGGACATAGTATAGACCAGAAGACATAACAGCATAGACCAGAGGACATAACGACATAGACCAGAGGACATAACAACATACCTACACAACATCAGTAATACTAGGCGATATTACAATATAGGTACACGACATAAAGAATAAAAAAAAAGGGCCGCCGAAAAATGGTGGACGCAGAGTTCATAAAGGTCATAAAAGCCATAAAGCGGCGTGTGTGTGGAGAGCCTTAATGCCCTGGGATGGTCATAACTGAGCGGCCTCAGCGCTCGCTACCATCATACACTAAGTGGCGGCATCGCGGGCATTGCTAGTCACTGTCCAGCGATGCATGTTAAGTGGTAGGGGTGATTAAGGGGAATAAAAGGCCATCAGTCCACCCCATTCACTGGTGATCCATCACCTCCCAAGGTCATGCTTAAAAGCCTACAACAGCTGGTGAATGCAAAATGATACAGGCTTAGTGTGAGTGAATGGTGTGTGTGGACGGGATTCCCACAGTTGTTTATGTTCGCAGATTTGTACGGGCAAATGGCTGATTGAATTGGTTTTGAACTCTAACCTAACGTGTGCACCACAACGCACCAGTATACATCTATCTTACCTACTATAATATATATATATATATATATATATATATATATATATATATATATATATATATATATATATATATATATATATATATATATATATATATATATATATATATATATATATATATATATATATATATATATATATATATATATATATATATATATATATATATATATATATATATATATATATATATATATATATATATATATATATATATGCAAAACAACCACTCTGAAAGAATAGAGAAATTCCAAGCGCTTTCGTGACTACTCACTTGGAATTTCTCTATTCTTTCAGAGTGGTTGTTTTGCATATTTTGAAATCACCTGTTTACTGTGATCTTATTGCATATATATATATATATATATATATATATATATATATATATATATATATATATATATATATATATATAGATATATATATATATATATATATATATCTATATATATATATATATATATATATATATATATATATATCTATATATATATATATATATATATATATATATATATATATATATATATATATATATATATATATATATATATATATGTCGTGCCGAATAGGCAGAACTTGCGATCTTGGCTTAAATAGCAACGCTCATCTTGCCATATAGGACAAGCGAAAATTTGTGTATGCAATAATTTCGCCCAAATCATTCTGAACCTAACGAGAAAAATATATTTCACTGTGTTTGTTTAGTATTAAATTATTATAAACAAATCTAAAATATATTTAGTTGGGTTACGCTAAAATAAACTGTTCTTGTTATAATAAGGTTAGGTAAGTTTTCTAAGATTCTTTTGGTGCAAAATTAAATTTTTTTACATTAACATTAATGAAAAAAATATATCTTTAAACGTATAAGAGAAAATTTTAGAAAGGACTTAATTTTAAATGAGTTCTTGCTAATTGACCAGTTTTACATATTCGGCACGACATATATATATTATATATATATATATATATATATATATATATATATATATATATATATATATATATATATATATATATATATATATATATATATATATATATATATATATATATATATATATATATATATATATATATATATATATATACACATATGGGTCTCACTGAAAATACACAGACTTAATTTTAATCCCTATTTTGGGGTTTAATCTATTCTTGATTGGTGTTGAACAGATTACATGCAGCCTTAATGACCTTCGTGTAGTCGATAAGGTTTAAACTCAATTAACCAACCAGTTCCACCATTCCTTATCTCCAGAGAGTGAACAACCATCCTATCTAGGGTAGCAATGTATGGTTTGGTTCAATGACAATGCAATCATGTTGTCAAAGTTAGAAATTGTGTAGGAGTACCGGGGAATCGAACCGCAGCTCTTGCGATTGCGAGACGCATGCTCAATCGACAGAACCACAATCGACCTCGAATACAAGGACTACGTAAGCAACTACAGGTAATTCCGTGGCCTTTCCCAGGGGTCCGTGACCCCCACGATGAGAACCACGGCACTAGATCCTAAAGTTGAGCCCATGCCATTCAATAATTTTACAGTCACAGCATTATAGTACCCGAACTTGTATTCTGCGTATTTCACTTATCTTACGATATTCCAATCGTTCATTCATCCCACAGTCTTCTACCGCCCACACCCTCGCTTATCCCGGGAATCCAGTTATCCCTCCATCTCATCTACCTCGGCCTCACCCTGAGGAACTTTCCCTATAAAAGTAATCTCTGCCTCAGCCTCTGTGTATCCTCAGCCCGAACACCCTCCAGCTGGTTCTGTGGGAGATGATCCTCCCAGCCAGAGAGAGAGAGAGTGATGCATCATACCGGTAATATAGTTGCCTGGGAGATAAGGCTTTATCTGGACCTCCAAGGAGGATCACAAGAAAGTGTATCGTACGTGGGTTGTGTTGTAATGTAAGTGATACAGTGAGAAATAATGTGGTAGAGAGAGAGAGAGAGAGGGAGGGAGGGAGATCAGTCCTAGGATGACCCGGGTCTGGAACATGTTTATACAGCATAATGACGTCAACGAAATAAAATCAATTGACCAAATGCAATCGCTGGTCCACAGATGGCTCCAACATCATCTTGGGCTGATGTAGGTAACAGCTCTTAGCTTGTAAATACAGTTAGAAACTTTAACCTAACCTTGTAAAACCGTGAAAAAGAGAGAGAGAGAGAGAGAAGGGGAAAAAAGAGAGGAAAAAGGGGCCGAATCAAGCCATTGACCATGTCTCCATAAGTACAGGTCCATTAGTGAAGTTACAGAAACACTTTATGTAATAACCCATTAAAAGAGCCTTCATTGTCCATGGGGTAATTTATAGGCCCATCAGCCCACAGGAAAAACTCTCTCTCTCCCACATGAAAAACTATCTCTCTCCCTCTTTGTCCCTCTCCTGTACATGAATAGTATACAACACCGACAAGATGAAAATTAGACACATGTGCAACATCTGGGTATCTTTATTGTAGACGTTCCGCCATCCAGTAGCTTTATTAACACAAATTCATGGACATAACTTGAAGACAGTAGAACTATATACAAAAGATGAAATAAACATCTCGGTAGATGAGATGTGAGAGACAGATACAGTGGAACCTCTGGTCACGACCATAATTCGTTCCAAAACTTTGGTCGTGAACCGATTCGTTCGTGTTCGGAAGCGTTCGTGTCCAGAGGTTCCACTGTGCCAGTTTATCTCATGTACATACACTAATGTACACTTCTCACTGTACATACACAGACATAAACGTTAATACACGCAATAGTATTTCGCGTTTAATATCAGGCTGGATAAGCATTTAGTATTAAACCTGGTTTAACTGAAAGTTATTATGGGACAACCAGTTAATAATGACGCAGATCATCATTTGACAACAGCTTTTAATTTTGCTTTAAGCTGTCAAATTTTCCAACAAATCTGACAGTAATGAGTTACGTTAACAAGTGGATGATATTAGAACCAGTCAGGAGTGTTGTGTGTGTGTGTGTGTGTGTGTGTGTGTGTGTGTGTGTGTGTGTGTGTGTGTGTGTGTGTGTGTGTGTGTGTGTGTGTGTTTGTGTGTGTGTGTGTGTGTGTGTGTGTGTGTGTGTGTGTGTGTGTGTGTGTGTGTGTGTGTGTGTTTGTGCGTGTGTGTGTGTGTGTGTGTGTGTGTGTGTGTGTGTGTACTCACCTAATTGTACTCACCTAATTGTGGTTGCAGGGGTCGAGACTCAGCTCCTGGCCCCGCCTCTTCACTGATCGCTACTGGATCCTCTCTCTCTCTGCTTCCTGAGCTTTGTCATACCTCTTCTTAAAACTATGTATGGTTCCTGCCTCCACTACTTCACTTGCTAGGCTATTCCACTTGCTGACAACTCTATGACTGAAGAAATACTTCCTAACGTCCCTGTGACTCGTCTGAGTCTTCAGCTTCCAGTTGTGACCCCTTGTCCCTGTGTCCCCTCTCTGGAACATCCTATCTCTGTCCACCTTGTCTATTCCCCGCAGTATCTTGTATGTCGTTATCATGTCTCCCCTGACCCTTCTGTCCTCCAGTGTCGTCAGTCCGATTTCCCTTAACCTTTCCTCGTACGACATTCCCTTGAGCTCTGGGACTAGCCTTGTTGCAAACCTTTGTACTTTCTCTAACTTCTTGACGTGCTTGACCAGGTGTGGGTTCCAGACTGGTGCTGCATACTCCAGTATGGGCCTAACATACACAGTGTACAGTGTCTTGAACGATTCCTTATTGAGGTATCGGAACGCTATTCTCAGGTTTGCCAGGCGCCCGTATGCTGCAGCGGTTATTTGGTTGATGTGTGCCTCCGGTGATGTACTCGGTGTTATGGTCACCCCAAGGTCTTTCTCCCTGAGTGAGGTCTGTAGTCTTTGTCCACCTAGCCTATATTCTGTCTGCGGTCTTCTTTGCCCCTCCCCAATCTTCATGACTTTGCATTTGGCTGGATTGAATTCGAGGAGCCAGTTACTGGACCACATGTCCAGCCTCTCCAGGTCTCTTTGCAGTCCTGCCTCATCCTCGTCCGATTTAATTCTTCTCATCAACTTCACGTCATCTGCGAACAGGGACACTTCAGAGTCTATTCCTTCCATCATGTCGTTCACATATATCAAAAATAGCACTGGTCCTAGAACTGACCCCTGTGGGACCCCGCTCGTAACAGGCGCCCACTGTGATACCTCTTCACGTACCATGACTCGTTGCTGCCTCCCTGTCAGGTATTCCCTTATCCATTGCAGTGCCCTTCCTTTTATGTGTGCCTGATCCTCCAGCTTCTGCACTAATCTCTTGTGGGGAACTGTGTCAAAGGCCTTCCTGCAGTCTAGGAAAACGCAATCTACCCAACCCTCTCTCTCGTGTCTTACTTCTGTTACCTTGTCATAAAACTCCAGGAGGTTTGTGATACAAGATTTGCCTTCCATGAACCCATGCTGGTTTTCATTTATAATCTTGTTCCTTTCCAGGTGTTCGACCACTCTCCTCCTGATAATCTTCTCCATGACTTTGCACACAATACATGTCAGAGACACAGGTCTGTAGTTTAGTGCCTCGTTTCTGTTTCCTTTCTTAAATATGGGGACTACATTAGCTGTCTTCCATTTCTCAGGTAGTTGCCCAGTTTCAAGGGATGTGTTGAAGATTGTGGTTAGAGGCACACACAGCATCTCTGCTCCTTCTCTAAGGACCCATGGGGAGATGTTGTCCGGTCCCATCGCCTTTGAGGTGTCAAGGTCACTTAAGAGCTTCTTCACCTCCTCCTCAGTTGTTCGTATGTCATCCAACACTTGTTGGTATATTCCCTCTTGATGTTCCCTTCTGTGCTGTCTTCCCACAGCCCTTCCTGTCTCTACTGTAAAAACTTCCTTAAATCTCCTGTTCAGCTCCTCACATACCTCCTGATCATTTCTTGTGAGTTCTCCACCTTCTGTCCTTAATCTGATCACCTGGTCTTTGACTGTTGTCTTCCTCCTGATGTGGCTATACAACAGTTTCGGGTCAGTCTTGATTCTCGATGCTATGTCATTTTCATACTGTCGCTGGGCCTCCCTCCTTACCTGTGCGTACTCATTCCTGGCTCTGCGACTGATCTCCCTATTTTCGTGTGTTCTCTGCCTTCTGTACTTTTTCCATTCTCTATTGCACTTTGTTTTTGCCTCCTTACACCGTCGGGTAAACCAGGGGCTTGTTCTGGTCTTCCCGTTGTTACTGTTGCCCTTGGGAATGAACTTTTCCACTGCCTCCTTGCATTTTGTTGCTACATATTCCATCATTTCATTTACTGGCTTTCCTGCCAGTTCTCTGTCCCACTGGACCTCCCGCATGAAGTTCTTCAACCCTATGTAGTCCCCTCTTTTATAGTCAGGCTTTTCCCATTCTACTCCTGTTATTCTCTCCACTTGCAGCTCTACTATGTATTCAAAGCACAGAACCACGTGGTCGCTAGCTCCTAGGGGACTCTCATACTTGATGTGTGTGTGTGTGTGTGTGTGTGTGTGTGTGTGTGTTTGTGTGTGTGTGTTTGTGTGTGTGTGTGTGTGTGTGTGTGTGTGTGTGTGTGTGTGTGTGTGTGTGTGTGTGTGTTTGTGTGTGTGTGTTTGTGTGTGTGTGTGTGTGTGTTTGTGCGCGCAGTGTGTGTGTGTGTGTGTGTGTGTGTGTGTGTGTGTGTGTGTGTGTGTGTGTGTGTGTGTGTGTTTGTGTGTGTGTGTTTGTGTGTGTGTGTTTGTGTGTGTGTGTGTGTGTGTGTGTGTGTGTGTGTGTGTGTGTGTGTGTGTGTGTGTGTGTGTACTCACCTAGTTGTACTCACCTAGTTGAGGTTGCGGGGGTCGAGTCCGAGCTCCTGGCCCCGCCTCTTCACTGATCGCTACTAGGTCACTCTCCCTGAGCCGTGAGCTTTATCGTACCTCTGCTTAAAGCTATGTATGGATCCTGCCTCCACTACATCGCTTCCCAAACTATTCCACTTACTGACTACTCTGTGGCTGAAGAAATACTTCCTAACATCCCTGTGATTCATCTGTGTCTTTAGCTTCCAACTGTGTCCCCTTGTTACTGTGTCCAATCTCTGGAACATCCTGTTTTTGTCCACCTTGTCAATTCCTCTCAGTATTTTGTATGTCGTTATCATGTCCCCCCTATCTCTCCTGTCCTCCAGTGTCGTCAGGTTGATTTCCCTTAACCTCTCCTCGTAGGACATACCTCTTAGCTCTGGGACTAGTCTTGTTGCAAACCTTTGCACTTTCTCTAGTTTCTTTACGTGCTTGGCTAGGTGTGGGTTCCAAACTGGTGCCGCATACTCCAATATGGGCCTAACGTATACGGTGTACAGGGTCCTGAACGATTCCTTATTAAGATGTCGGAATGCTGTTCTGAGGTTTGCTAGGCGCCCATATGCTGCAGCAGTTATTTGGTTGATGTGCGCTTCAGGAGATGTGCCTGGTGTTATACTCACCCCAAGATCTTTTTCCTTGAGTGAGGTTTGTAGTCTCTGACCCCCTAGACTGTACTCCGTCTGCGGCCTTCTTTGCCCTTCCCCAATCTTCATGACTTTGCACTTGGTGGGATTGAACTCCAGGAGCCAATTGCTGGACCAGTTCTGCAGCCTGTCCAGATCCCTTTGTAGTTCTGCCTGGTCTTCGATCGAGTGTATTCTTCTCATCAACTTCACGTCATCTGCAAACAGGGACACCTCAGAGTCTATTCCTTCCGTCATGTCGTTCACAAATACCAGAAACAGCACTGGTCCTAGGACTGACCCCTGCGGGACCCCGCTGGTCACAGGTGCCCACTCTGACACCTCGCCACGTACCATGACTCGCTGCTGTCTTCCTGACAAGTATTCCCTGATCCATTGTAGTGCCTTCCCTGTTATCCCTGCTTGGTCCTCCAGTTTTTGCACCAATCTCTTGTGTGGAACTGTGTCAAACGCCTTCTTGCAGTCCAAGAAAATGCAATCCACCCACCCCTCTCTCTCTTGTCTTACTGCTGTCACCATGTCATAGAACTCCAGTAGGTTTGTGACACAGGATTTCCCGTCCCTGAAACCATGCTGGCTGCTGTTGATGAGATCATTCCTTTCTAGGTGTTCCACCACTCTTCTCCTGATAATCTTCTCCATGATTTTGCATACTATACATGTCAGTGACACTGGTCTGTAGTTTAATGCTTCATGTCTGTCTCCTTTTTTAAAGATTGGGACTACATTTGCTGTCTTCCATGCCTCAGGCAATCTCCCTGTTTCTATTGAATATTGTTGTTAGGGGTACACATAGCGCCTCTGCTCCCTCTCTCAATACCCATGGGGAGATGTTATCTGGCCCCATTGCCTTTGAGGTATCTAGCTCACTCAGAAGCCTCTTCACTTCTTCCTCGGTTGTGTGCACTGTGTCCAGCACTTGGTGGTGTGCCCCACCTCTCCGTCTTTCTGGAGTCCCTTCTGTCTCCTCTGTGAACACTTCTTTGAATCTCTTGTTGAGTTCTTCACATACTTCCCGGTCATTTCCTGTTGTCTCTCCTCCTTCCTTCCTTAGCCTGATTACCTGGTCCTTGACTGTTGTTTTCCTCCTGATGTGGCTGTACAACAGTTTCGGGTCAGATTTGGCTTTCGCTGCTATGTCATTTTCATATTGTCTTTGGGCCTCCCTTCTTATCTGTGCATATTCATTTCTGGCTCTACGACTGTTCTCCTTATTCTCCTGGGTCCTTTGCCTTCTATATTTCTTCCATTCCCTAGCACACTTGGTTTTTGCCTCCCTGCACCTTTGGGTAAACCATGGGCTCATCCTGGCTTTTTCATTACTCCTGTTACCCTTGGGTACAAACCTCTCCTCAGCCTCCTTGCATTTTATTGCTACATATTCCATCATCTCATTAACTGGTTTCCCTGCCAGTTCTCTGTCCCACTGAACCCCGTTCAGGTAGTTCCTCATTCCTGTGTAGTCCCCTTTCTTGTAGTTTGGCTTCATTCGTCCTGGCCTTCCTGCTTCTCCCTCCACTTGTAGCTCTACTGTGTATTCGAAGCTTACAACCACATGGTCACTGTGTGTGTGTGTGTGTGTGTGTGTGTGTGTGTTTGTGTGTGTGTGTGTTTGTGTGTGTGTGTGTTTGTGTGTGTGTGTGTGTGTGTGTGTGTGTGTGTGAGTGTGTGTGTGTGTGTGTGTGTTTGTGCGTGTGTGTGTGTGTGTGTGTGTGTGTGTGTGTGTGTGTGTGTGTGTGTGTGTGTGTGTGTGTGTGTGGATCCTATGAAGAAATTATGGATTATCATCCCTTTTATAATTCTAACACACACACACACACACACACACACACACACACACACACACACACACACACACACACACACACACACACACACACACACACACACACACACACACACACACACACACACACACACACATACACACACACACACACACACACGTCAAGAAGTTAGAGAAAGTACAAAGGTTTGCAACAAGGCTAGTCCCAGAGCTCAAGGGAATGTCGTACGAGGAAAGGTTAAGAGAAATCGGACTGACGACACTGGAGGACAGAAGGGTCAGGGGAGACATGATAACGACGTACAAGATACTGCGGGGAATAGACAAGGTGGACAGAGATAGAATGTTCCAGAGAGGGGACACAGGGACAAGGGGTCACAACTGGAAGGTGAAGACTCAGACGAGTCACAGGGACGTTAGGAAGTATTTCTTCAGTCATAGAGTTGTCAGGAAGTGGAATAGCCTAGCAAGTGAAGTAGTGGAGGCAGGAACCATACATAGTTTTAAGAAGAGGTATGATACAGCTCAGGAAGCAGAGAGAGAGAGGACCTAGTAGCGATCAGTGAAGAGGCGGGGCCAGGAGCTGAGTATCGACCCCTGCAACCACAATTAGGTGAGTACAATTAGGTGAGTACACACCTAGCCAAGCACGTAAAGAAACTAGAGAAAGTGCAAAGGTTTGCAACAAGACTAGTCCCAGAGCTAAGAGCTATGTCCTACGAGGAGAGGTTAAGGGAAATCAACCTGACGACACTGGAGGACAGGAGAGATAGGGGGGACATGATAACGACATACCAAATACTGAGAGGAATTGACAAGGTGGACAAAGACAGGATGTTCCAGAGATTGGACACAGCAACAAGGGGACACAGTTGGAAGTTGAAGACACAGATGAATCACAGGGATGTTAGGAAGTATTTCTTCAGCCACAGAGTAGTCAGGAAGTGTAATAGTTTGGGAAGAGATGTAGTGGAGGCAGAATCCATACATAGCTTTAAGCAGAGGTATGATAAAGCTCACGGTTCATGGAGAGTGACCTAGTAGCGACCAGTAAAGAGGCGGGGGCCAGGAGCCTGGACTCGACCCCTGCAACCTCAACTAGGTGAGTACACACACATACACAAACGGAGATTTAAATGTCCCAGACGCGCTTAGGTTTAAATGTCCCAGACGCGCTTAGGTTTAAATGTCCCAGACGCGCTTAGGTTTAAATGTCCCAGACGCGCTTAGGTTTAAATGTCCCAGACGCGCTTAGGTTTAAATGTCCCAGACGCGCTTAGGTTTAAATGTCCCAGACGTACCGAGTTGTAAATGCCCCGAACAGAACTACAAACACAAAATACAAAGAATATTGAAATTATTACAACACAAAATTTCGAAATATATAGATAAAAACTCAAAAATCCTAAATGCATATAAACTAAACAACTCAGGGGAGAGAAAATAATTGAATGAAAATTTTTTTTTATTTTTTTTTACACAGAGATAAACGAGAGACAATTATATATAATAGTGAAAAATTTTACCAATGAATATAACAGAAAATAATTATAGCAGGAGATTTCAATTACAAAGAAATTGATTGGATGGCCTATGTGTTGATGTAGATCAGTGTGCAACTTAGAGTGTGTGGGGGATACTAGTCTAGTGTGTGTGTGTGTGGGATACTAGTGTGTGTGTGTGTGTGTGTGGGATACTAGTGTGTGTGTGTGTGGGGGGATACTAGTGTGTGTGTGTGTGGGGGGATACTAGTCTAGTGTGTGTGTGTGTGGGATACTAGTCTAGTGTGTGTGTGTGTGTGTGGGATACTAGTCTAGTGTGTGTGTGTGTGTGTGTGGGATACTAGTCTAGTGTGTGTGTGTGGGATACTAGTCTAGTGTGTGTGTGTGTGTGGGATACTAGTCTAGTGTGTGTGTGGGATACTAGTCTAGTGTGTGTGTGTGTGTGTGTGTGTGTGGGATACTAGTCTAGTGTGTGGGGGGGATACTAGTCTAGTGTGTATGTGTGTGGGGGATACTAGTCTAGTGTGTGTGTACTAGTCTAGTGTGTGTGGGGGGGATACTAGTCTAGTGTGTGTGTGTGGATACTAGTCTAGTGTGTGTGTGTGTGTGGGATACTAGTCTAGTGTGTGTGTGTGTGGGATACTAGTCTAGTGTGTGTGTGTGTGTGTGTGGGATACTAGTCTAGTGTGTGTGTGTGTGTGTGGGATACTAGTTTAGTGTGTGTGTGGGATACTAGTCTAGTGTGTATGTGTGGGGATACTAGTCTAGTGTGTATGTGGGGATACTAGTGTGTGTGTGGAAATAATAGTCCAGTGTGTGTGGGGGATACTAGTCTAGTGTGTGTGTGTGGGGATACTAGTCTAGTGTGTGTGTGTGGGATACTAGTCTAGTGTGTGTGTGTGGGATACTAGTCTAGTGTGTGTGTGGGGGTACTAGTCTAGTGTGCATGTGTGGATACTAGTGTGTGTGTGGGGATACTAGTCTAGTGTGTGTGGGGATACTAGTCTAGTGTGTGTGTGTGGGATACTAGTCTAGTGTGTGTGTGTGGGATACTAGTCTAGTGTGTGTGTGTGGGATACTAGTCTAGTGTGTGTGTGTGGGATACTAGTGTGTGTGTGGGGATGCTAGTTTAGTGTGTGTGGGGGATACTAGTCTAGTGTGTGTGTGTGGGATACTAGTCTAGTGTGTGTGTGTGGGATACTAGTGTGTGTGTAGGGATACTAGTCTAGTGTGTGTGTGTGTGGGATACTAGTCTAGCGTGTGTGTGGGGATACTAGTCTAGTGTGTGTGTGTGTGGGATACTAGTGTGTGTGTAGGGATACTAGTCTAGTGTGTATATGGGGAAACTAGTCTAGTGTGTATGTGGGGATACTAGTCTAGTGTGTGTGGGGGATACTAGTCTAGTGTGTATGTGGGGATACTAGTCTAGTGTGTGTGGGGTTACTAGTGTGTGTGTGGGGATACTAGTCTAGTGTGTGTGTGTGTGTGTAGTTACTAGTGTGTGTGTGGGGATACTAGTATAGTGTGTGTGTGTGGGATACTAGTCTAGTGTGTGTGTGTGTGTGTGTGGGATACTAGTCTAGTGTGTGAGTGGGGTTACTAGTGTGTGTGTGTGGGGATATTAGTCTAGTGTGTGTGTGTGGGGTTACTAGTGTGTGTGTGTGGGGATACTAGTCTCGTGTGTGTGTGTGTGGGATACTAGTCTAGTGTGTGAGTGGGGTTACTAGTGTGTGTGTGGGGGGATACTAGTCTAGTGTGTGTGTGGGGATACTAGTCTAGTGTGTGTGTGGGGGATACTAGTCTAGTGTGTATGTGGGGATACTAGTCTAGTGTGTGTGTGTGTGTGGGATACTAGTCTAGTGTGTGTGTGGGGTTACTAGTGTGTGTGTGGGGGGGATACTAGTCTAGTGTGTGTGTGGGGATACTAGTCTAGTGTGTGTGTGTGGGATACTAGTCTAGTGTGTGTGTGTGTGTGTGTGTGTGGGATACTAGTCTAGTGTGTGAGTGGGGTTACTAGTGTGTGTGTGTGGGGATACTAGTCTAGTGTGTGTGTGGGGTTACTAGTGTGTGTGTGTGGGGATACTAGTCTAGTGTGTGTGTGTGTGTGATACTAGTCTAGTGTGTGTGTGGGGTTACTAGTGTGTGTGTGGGGGGATACTAGTCTAGTGTGTGTGTGGAGGGATACTAGTCTAGTGTGTGTGTGGGGATACTAGTCTAGTGTGTGTGTGGGGGATACTAGTCTAGTGTGTATGTGGGGATACTAGTCTAGTGTGTGTGTGTGTGTGGGATACTAGTCTAGTGTGTGTGGGGTTACTAGTGTGTGTGTGGGGATACTAGTCTAGTGTGTGTGTGGGGTTACTAGTGTGTGTGTGGAGATACTAGTCTAGTTTGTGTGTGTGTGGGATACTAGTCTAGTGTGTGTGTGGGGTTACTAGTGTGTGTGGGGGATACTAGTCTAGTGTGTGTGTGGGGATACTAGTCTAGTGTGTGTGTGTGTGTGTGGGATACTAGTCTAGTGTGTGTGTGGGGTTACTAGTGTGTGTGTGGGGATACTAGTCTAGTGTGTGTGTGGGGTTACTAGTGTGTGTGTGGGGATACTAGTCTAGATTGTGTGTGTGGGATACTAGTCTAGTGTGTGTGTGGGGTTACTAGTGTGTGTGTGGGGATACTAGTCTAGTGTGTATGTGGGGATACTAGTCTAGTGTGTGTGTGTGTGTGTGTGTGTGTGTGTGTGTGTGTGGGATACTAGTCTAGTGTGTGAGTGGGGTTACTAGTGTGTGTGTGTGGGGATACTAGTCTAGTGTGTGTGTGTGTGGGATACTAGTCTAGTGTGTGGGTGGGGTTACTAGTCTAGTGTGTGTGTGTGTGGGATACTAGTCTAGTGTGTGGGTGGGGTTACTAGTCTAGTGTGTGTGTGTGTGGGATACTAGTCTAGTGTGTGTGTGTGTGTGTGTGTGTGTGTGTGTGGAATACTAGTCTAGTGTGTGAGTGGGGTTACTAGTGTGTGTGTGGGGATACTAGTCTTGTGTGTGTGTGTGTGGGATACTAGTCTAGTGTGTGTGTGGGGTTACTAGTGTGTGTGTGGGGGGATACTAGTCTAGTGTGTGTGTGTGTGGATACTGGTCTAGTGTGTGTGTGGGGAATACTAGTCTAGTGTGTATGTGGGGATACTAGTCTAGTGTGTGTGTGTGGGATACTAGTCTAGTGTGTGTGTGGGGTTACTAGTGTGTGTGTGGGGATACTAGTCTAGTGTGTGTGTGGGGTTACTAGTGTGTGTGTGGGGATACTAGTCTAGTGTGTGTGTGTGGGATACTAGTCTAGTGTGTGTGTGGGGTTACTAGTGTGTGTGTGGGGGGATACTAGTCTATTGTGTGTGTGGGGATACTAGTCTAGTGTGTGTGTGTGGGATACTAGTCTAGTGTGTGTGTGGGGTTACTAGTGTGTGTGTGGGGATACTAGTCTAGTGTGTGTGGGGGATACTAGTCTAGTGTGTGTGGGGGATACTAGTCTAGAGCGTGCGTGGGATGCTAGTCTAGTGTGTGTGTGTGGGGATACTAGTCTAGAGTATGTGTGGGATACTAGTCTAGTGTGTGGGGATACTAGTCTAGTGTGTGTGTGGGGATACTAATCTAGAGTATGTGGGAGATACTAGTCTAGAGTATGTGAAGGATACTAATCTAGAGTATGTGGGGATACTAGTCTAAAGTGTGTGTGTGGGGATACTAGTCTAGAGAGTGTGTGGGGATACTTGTCTAGAGTGTGTATGGAGATACTAGAGTATGTGGGGGATACTAGTCTAGAGTGCGTGTGGGGATACTAGTCTAGCGTGTGTGTGGGGATACTAATCTAGAGTATGTGGGGGATACTAGTCTAGAGTATGTGGGGGATACTAGTCTAGAGTATGTGGGGGATACTAGTCTAGAGTATGTGGGGGATACTAGTCTAGAGTGTGTGTGTGTGTGTGTGGGGTTAATAGTCTAGAGTGTGTGTGAGGATACCAGTCTACAGTGTGTGTGGGGATACTAGCCTTGAATGTGTGTGGGGATACCAGTCTAGAGTGTGTGTGGGGATGCTAGTCTAGAGTATGTGGGGGATACTAGTTTAGAAATAAATAACAAAAAGGCACAATACCGTGACTGGAACGATACACCAATAACCCGCACATAAAAGAGAGAAGCTTACGACGACGTTTCGGTCCGACTTGGACCATTGACAAAGTCATTGACTTTGTCAGTGGTCCAAGTCGGACCGAAACGTCGTCGTAAGCTTCTCTCTTTTATGTGCGGATTATTTGTGTATACTAGTTTAGAGTATGTGGGGGATACTAGTCTAAAGTATGTGGGGGGAGACTAGTCTAGAATGTGTAGGTGATACTAGTCTAGAGTGGGTGTGGGGGATACTAGTCTAGAGTGTGTGGGGGATATTAGTCTAGAGTGTGTGGGGGATACTAGTCTAGAGTGTGTGTAGGGATATAAGTCTATAGTATGTGTGTGGGGGATACAAGTCTAGTGTGTTTGTGGGGATACCAGTCTAGAGCGTGTGTGGGAAAAACAACTTAGATTGAAATATGAAGAAATTATTATTATTATTATTATTATTATTATTATTATTATTATTATTATTATTATTATTATTATTATTATTATTATAATTATTATTATTATTATTATTATTATTATTATTATTATTATTAATTTTTCTACCCATTTGCTAGCATTAATTAAGACATCTGAATGCAGATAAGAGGAAATTGAAACCATCTCTCCCACTCAACTTCGTAAGAAGTCAAGATCGACACCATGCCTAACCCTTCTAGGGTAGGGTAGGTGCCTGAGCCCGAGCTTTTAGCTCATAAGACTGTCATTCCCATTTGCCCCCTTGAGGCGGGGATGGCAGACCAGAGAGGCCTAGCTTGTGTCTGGGCCTGGGGACAGTTGGTCCCAGGGATGAGGAGGTACTTGTGCCTCCTCCCATGGGAGACTTAGGTCTCGAACACTCACTAAAGAGGGAGCCAAGGCCGTGCCACCACTTGGAAAGGGCCCGGGCCGGGAGAATACCGGCTAATCTTTAATAATAATAATAATAATAATAATAATAATAATAAGTCAAACGATCGACACCATGTCCAGCCCTTCTAGGGCAGGGTAGGTACCTGAGCCAGAGCTTGCAGCTCACAGGCCTGTCATTCCCATTAGCCCCCTTGGGGCGGGGATGGCAGACAAGAGAGGCCTAGCTTCTCCCTACGAGCCCCGTGAGGGCGGGGAATGTGGCTAGGCCTGGGGACAGTTGGTCCCAAAGATGAGGGGGTACTTGTGCCTCCTCCCATGGGAGACTTAGGTCTCAGACACTCCCTAGAGAGGGAGCCAAGGCCGGGCCACCACTTGGAAAAGGCCCGGACCTGGAGAATACCGGCGAATCTTTAATAACAAGTCAAACAAAGCCAAGCCAGGCAGCTATAGGCAGGAACTGCTCACACACAAGATCGCTTCACCAATGCCCAGGAAGGGGTAGGACCCCTGCCATGGACCCATGCCCCATCAACTACCCTCCCCTCCACCCTGTCATCATAAGAAGGCCGCTAAAATTGCATCTATCAACGGTTGACAATGACCCAAAATGAGTTTTGAGCATATTATAAAAGTTTGTAAGTGAGATGAGAGTTTGGAAAGGGGGCTGAAGGGAGCTACATTTCAGCCAGACAGATAGGCAGTCAGGCAGACAGTCAGGGAGCTAGGCAATCAGAGAGACAGGGAGGCAGACAGAGGGACAGACGGATAATCAGGCACCTTGATCAACTAATTCTGAGGAAGATCAAAGGTAAACTTGGCCATCGACCGGACCTGACCTCTCTCTCTCTCTCTCTCTCTCTCTCTCTCTCTCTCTCTCTCTCTCTCTCTCTCTCTCTCTCTCCCTCCACTCCCTACCATCCCTCCCTGCCACTCCTCCCTCCCACCCACCTCCCTGCTACCCTTCTCTCCCCCTCCCAACCCTTTTCTTCAACCATTCCACCTTGTGTAATGCTATTTAAAATTATCACTTCCAGGAGGTTAGGTTCTAGGCTAGGCCTAGGTTTTGAGGTTAGGTTAGGTTAGGTTAGGAGGTTAGGTTAGGTTAGGTTAGGTTAGGTTAGGTTAGTTGCCAGGTTAGGTTAGGTTAGGTTAGGTTAGGTTAGGTTAGGCTTAGGTTAGGCTTAGGCTTAGGTTGGGGGGGGACAGGTTGCTAGGTTAGGTTAGGAAGGTTAGGTTAGGTTAGGTTAGGTTAGGTTAGGAGGTTAAGGTTAGGTTAGGTTAGGTTTGAGTTCAGGTTGAATTGTTAGGTTAAGGTTGGAGTTGGAGGTTAGGTTAGGTTAAGTTAGGTTAGGTTAGGTTAAGTTAGGTTAGGTAAGTTTTGCCAGGAAACAGGACAAGTGTTTCCTGTCGCGGGTCTTCGTGATATGATAAGCTTTATCATGGTTATGACTCTGTGTAGAGCGTTATATTGGTTATGACTCTGTGTAGAGCTTTATTACACTCATGACTCTGTGTAAAGCTTTATTACACTCATGACTCTATGTAGAGCTCTATACACTCATGACTCTGTGTAAAGCTTTATTACACTCATGACTCTATGTAGCTCTACACTCCATGACGTGTGACTTATTGACTCATGACTCATGTAGAGCATTATTACATCCTGACTGTAGCTCATTACTTATGACTCTGTGTAGAGCTTTACTACACTCATGACTCTGGTGTTTGATCTTCTTACTTGGGATACCTGTGAGAGTATCATTATCTTGGGATACCTGTGAGAGTATCATTATCTTGGGATACCTGTGAGAGTATCATTATCTTGGGATACCTGTGAGAGTATCATTATCTTGGGATACCTGTGAGAGTATCATTATCTTGGGATACCTGTGAGAGTATCATTATCTTGGGATACCTGTGCAGGTATTATTATCTTGGAGTACCTTCGAGGGTATCGTTATCCCGGGATACCTGTGATAGTATCATTATCTTAAGATACCTGTGGTGATCATTATTTTGGGATACCTGTGATGTGATACCTCTTGAGGGTAGCATTTTGGGATGCCTGTGGGGATATCATATAGTGCATCCTTTGGTTTTTAAGTGGGGGTGCAAAACCTGGCTGGGGTGGTCTTTAAATGCGGTGTGAAACAGCTGGGGTGGTTTTTTAATGGGGCATAAAATCCAGTCAGGTCGGTTTTAAAATTGAGTGTAAAACCTAGCGGTTTTTATTAATGGGATGTAAAACGCCTGGTAGATGCTTAACCAATGAACAGTTCATCTTTGGGGGTAAAACCCGTGTCAGGAGACACTGTTCTGTTACCTGACGAACAAAACATTACCACCAGATTCTTTTTGCACTCCAGACCGTGGCTAACGCTACGGTCTGGAGTTTTGAGACTGACCGCGGGTTCAAATCCCACCCGTTTTATGGTTAATCAAATTCTTTTTATTTTGTCAGTATTGGATATACCAGCAGTGTGACGCTTCCTATTTTATATGATAGTTACACAGTGTCAACACAGGCAAAACATTGTTTTTCCCCCTGTCTTAATTCATCATTCAGGATGAGTTTCATACGTGTGGAAATCTGTCAATCTAAGCTAGAAGGTTTCAGAAAGGCAATGAGGATTTTGTCAAATGTTTCATTAAGAATTCATCATCGGAGGGAGTTTCCAAAGTTTCTTTCCAGCAGAGTTACTGCTACTTGGGAATGAAGACTTTCCAGGCTGGCGTCTGACAGTAGCTAGGGAGGTGAGTGTGTGTGTGGCCGGGTGATCCAGAGGTCGTCGCTAAAGTCAAAATTGTCTCGTATCTGCGACTTTCCAACTCTTTCTGACTGGTAAGAGTAATTATTTCCCAGAGGGTGATTGAGTGGACTTCCACTTCGTTATCTCGTCCTACTCCTTCTCTTTCCTTCCTATCTTCTCTTCCCTCCTTTCCCTACCTTCAGTATTTTACCTACATTCCATACACTCACTGTCTTTCCTTAGTATCTATCCACACTCACATTTACTTCGTTCCTTTCATTTCTCCTCTGACTTCCCTCACCTCCGTTACATCCCTCACCTCCCCTCACCTCCCTCACCCATCACTCCTTCCTCTCGCCTCTACTCAAGCGAGAAACTAGAGTCCGAATTTGATTATTACTGGAACTAGAGCAGTGCAGTGAAAAATTATGTTTCCAGGGAGTAGGAGAAAAGTGATGAGTTTGTGGGCACGGTCCTGAGTATCTCTCTCTCTATCTATCTATATATTTATCTATCTATCTCTCTCTCTCTCTCTCTCTCTCTCTCTCTCTCTCTCTAAGTTAAGGAGTTAGGTAAAAGTTCCTACCTTTATTTACAAGCTAGGAGCTATTACCTACTGTAGCTCAAGTGAGTCTTCGTAGCATTCTCTCTCTCTCTCTCTCTCTCTCTCTCTCTCTCTCTCTCTCTCTCTCTCTCTCTCTCTCTCACTCACTCACTCTCAGCCCTAATCAGCAGGTGAAGTCAGTTCTCAAGGCCTGGCGGAGAGCTTGGCTTCTCTCCCCTGCTCAGGGATTATATACGTGGCCGGGTAATCCTGCTAGAGGCGAGCAAGACCCTCCTTCAGGCAGGTCCTCACCACCTGATGTATGTTCACATTAAACCAAATTATTGCCGTTCCTGCTGTAAGCTTAAGTTTTCCGTGTTAGATGAGAGAGAGAGAGAGCGAGAGAGAAGAGAGAAGAAGAGAAGAGAAGAGAAGAGAGAGAAGAAGAGAGAGAGAGAGAGAGAGAGAGAGAGAGAGAGAGAGAGAGAGAGAGAGAGAGAGAGAGAGAGAGAGAGAGAGAGAGAGAGAGTAAAAAAAAAGAGAGAGAGAGAGCCAATAAAGTTAGGAATCCTTAACTTGTAAATAGCTTGTCAATAAAGCTAGGGATCCTTAACCTAACCTTGTCAAACCCTGTGTAGAGAGAGAGAGAGAGAGAGAGAGAGAGAGAGAGAGAGAGAGAGAGAGAGAGAGAGAGAGAGAAGAAGAAGAAGAAAGAGAGAAAGAGAACACGATAGGAGAGGAACAGGGTAAGAAAAACTGGAACGGCAAACTGAGAGATAAACAAGACTGGGCAAGAGACTAAGAGAGCAGATGCGATACGGGCGGAAAGTACTGAGTGGAATAGGTAAAGAGGAGAAGGGTAAGGCAGAGGACAAGTCTCAGTAAGAGACGAGGGGAAAAGGGGAGGGCACTAGTATGTGAGGAGAGGGAGAGGGGAAACTGGAATAGGGTGGAGAACAACGATAATTAAATGCCTGTTTCCTTGGCAAATTGTCAGTTGTCCCATTCACACGTCGAGGGGAGAGGGAGAATAGGGAGTAGGAGGGGAGAGAGAGAGAGAGAGAGAGAGAGAGAGAGAGAGAGAGAGAGAGAGAGAGAGAGAGATAGGTAAATAGTGAATAGGGGAGAGAGGGGAAAATATTGAATTGGAGGGGAGAAATGGAGATAGTGAAGGGGAATAAATAGTGAGTGGGAAGTAGAAGGAAGAAACAGAGTAATTAAGAAAGAGAAGAGAGAGAGAGAGAGAGAGCGAGAGAGAGAGCGAGAGAGAGAGAGAGAGAGAGAGAGAGAGAGAGAGAGAGAGAGAGAGAGAGAGAGAAATGAATAGTGTGACAAACTCAGTGGAAATTCAAAATTTTATATGAAATAATTGGTACCAGGAAAACTGGAGATCAGTAAGCAATTACACATGATTATTATTATTATTATTATTATTATTATTATTATTATTATTATTATTATTATTATTATTATTACTTGTAACTCATCAGTTGTTCAGGATGGGCCGAAAAGCTGGTTGAAGTCACTTTCAAAATTTTGGGCAGTTGTGCATTGTTCATCCCACAGTGTTGTTCCAGCCACGGTGTTGTTCCAGTCACAGTTGGTGCCGCAGCCACGGTGTTGTTCCAGTCACAGTTGGTGCCGCAGCCACGGTGTTGTTCCAGTCACAGTTGGTGCTGCAGCCACGGTGTTGTTCCAGTCACAGTTGGTGCTGCAGCCACGGTGTTGTTCCAGTCACAGTTGGTGCCGCAGCCACGGTGTTGTTCCAGTCACAGCCGGTGCCGCAGCCACGGTGTTGTTCCAGTCACAGCTTGGTGCCGCAGCCACGGTGTTGTTCCAGTCACAGCTTGGTGCCGCAGCCACGGTATTGTTCCAGTCACAGTTGGTGCCGCAGCCACGGTGTTGTTCCAGTCACAGTTGGTGCCGCAGCCACGGTGTTGTTCCAGTCACAGTTGGTGCCGCAGCCACGGTGTTGTTCCAGTCACAGTTGGTGCCGCAGCCACGGTGTTGTTCCAGTCACAGTTGGTGCCGCAGCCACGGTGTTGTTCCAGTCACAGTTGGTGCCGCAGCCACGATGTTGTTCCAGTCACAGTTGGTGCTGCAGCCACGGTGTTGTTCCAGTCACAGTTGGTGCCGCAGCCACGGTGTTGTTCCAGTCACAGTTGGTGCCGCAGCCACGGTGTTGTTCCAGTCACAGTTGGTGCCGAGCCACAGTGTTGTTCCAGTCACAGTTGGTGCCGAGCCACGGTTTTACTCCAGCCACGGTATTTTAGACATTTATTCCCCAAAACCCCGTAAAATAGTCGTTCAGTCTGCCCCGACCATCATTCACCCTAGTGTAAACAGCGTCAGAAATCCCAAGATTTTAATTACTTTGGTCAACATTGTAATAACCTTCCGCAGTGTTATCCTATGTTAAATTATCTCGCGTGTGTGTGTACTCACCTAGTTGTGGTTGCAGGGGTCGATTCACAGTTCCTGGCCCAGCCTCTTCACTGGCCGCTACTGGGTCACTCTTCCCGCTCCATGAGCATTATCATACCTGTGATTAATGGTTTGAAAAACCGACAAGTAGAAGATTGAGACACTTCTGCAGCATATGGGAATCTTTATTCAGGAAACGTTTCGCCACACAGTGGCTTCATCAGTCCAATACATTCTACAAGATTGATGGACTGAACACATCGACTCCAGGCTGAGGGACTGATTACCTCATACTCCTCCTCTCCTTACGCCTTCCTCTTTGTATTGGACTGATGAAGCCACTGTGTGGCGAAACGTTTCCTGAATAAAGATTCCCATATGCTGCATAAGTGTCTCAATCTTCTAATTATCATACCTCTTCTTAAAGCTATGTATGGATCCTGCCTCCACTACATCGCTTCCCAAACTATTCCACTTCCTAACTACTCCTGACTATTGTGTGTGTGCGTGTTTGTGTATGTGTGAGGGAGGGAGAGAGAGAGAGAGAGACTACAAGATTTTATCAACTCCACATTACGTTTTAAAAGTAACGTAATGTGGGGGAACTGCGTGCCCAAAACACAGGCTTTTTTTTGCAACAATGTGTGGGAAATTGCGTCATCAAGACGCAAAAATTGTTGCTTTTTGCAACACAATACCTAAAGTCAGTGCCGGATCTGCCGGGCTGTAGTTCGTACGTTGGACTACGTGCATTTAGCAGTAACAGCCTGGTTGATCAGGCCCTGATCCACCGGGAGGCCTGGTCATGGACCGGACCGCGGGTGCATTGATCCCTGAAATACCCTCCAGGTAGACTCCACGTAATATGTGGGGAACTGTGTTTTTTTGGCAACATAATGTGAGGGGGGGGGGAGAGGGCATAATTACATCAGAAAAACGAAGGATTTGGTAGATAAGACACATAGGCGACATTTAGGCAACTTTACTCCTAAACGTTTCGCCTACACAGTAGGCTTCTTCAGTCGAGTACAGAAAGTAGGTAGGAGCAGTAGAGAAGAGAAGACTATGTAATCAGTCCATCACCCTTGAAGTCGTAGATTTGAGGTTGTCAGTCCCTCAGCCTGGAGAAGTTCTGTTCCAAAGTCTGGAACTAACGAAAGATTTGTTGCTTCAACATACTGAAGGAATTATACAGGTTCTGTTGTCTCTGGGGTGACCTGCACCACCCACTCACCTCCCTGACCTGCTTGACCTGCCTCTCCCACTCTGTTGTCTCTGGGGTGACCTGCACCACCCACTCACCTCCCTGACCTGCTTGACCTGCCTCTCCCACTCTGTTGTCTCTGGGGTGACCTGCACCACCCACTCACCTCCCTGACCTGCTTGACCTGCCTCCCACTGTTGCATCTGGGGTGATCTGCACCACCCACTCACCTCCCTGACCTGCTTGACCTGCCTCTCCCACTCTGTTGTATCTGGGGTGATCTGCACCACCCACTCACCTCCCTGACCTGCTTGACCTGCCTCTCCCACTCTGTTGTCTCTGGGGTGACCTGCACCACCCACTCACCTCCCTGACCTGCTTGGCCTGCCTCTCCCACTCTGTTGCCTCTGGGGTGACCTACACCACCCACTCACCTCCCTGACCTGCTTGACCTGCCTCTCCCACTTACTTTACCCAGGGTTACAAGGGTTTAAAAATATTTCTAACATGGCTTGGTTTGGTTTAACATTGATCAACCTGGTCTAGCATCACTTACCGTGGGTTAACATGGCTACTATGTTTTAACATGGCTTATCAACAAGTTAAATGATTTAACAATGATTTTGATTTGCATGAAAAACAAATATATTTTATTATTATTATTATTATTATTATTATTATTATTATTATTATTATTATTAGTAGTAGTAGTAGTAGTAGTAGTAGTAGTAGTAGTAGTAACAGTAGTAATAGTAGTAGTAGCAGCAGTAACAGCAGCAGCAGCAGCAGCATCAGCAGCAGCAGCAGCAGCAATAGCAGCAGCAGCAGCAGCAGCAGCAGCAGCAGCAGCAGCAGCAGCAGCAGCAGCAGCAGCAGCAGAGCAGCAGCAGCAGCAGCAGCAGCAGCAGCAGCAGCAGCAGCAGCAGCAGCAGCAGCAGCAGCAGAGCAGCAGCAGCAGCAGCAGCAGCAGCAGCAGCAGCAGCAGCAGCAGCAGCAGCAGCAGCAGCAGCAGCAGCAGCAGCAGCAGCAGCAGCAGCAGCAGCAGCAGCAGCAGCAGCAGCAGCAGCAGCTATTATTATTATTATTATTATTATTATTATTATTATTATTATTATTATTATTATTATTATTATTATTATTAATATAATAATTATTACATAGCTGTTACTCACAATATTTATATTATTAATTGTTATAATATTCTGCGCGAAGACAGGAAAAATAACTGACGAAACTGTCTAAAGTGGATAAGATAATTTTGACAGGTGATTACTGCTTCGTGAGCGTAATGATCTTCCTGCAAACTCATTATAAGTAAAGTAATTAGCAGTGAAAAATATTTATAGAGGGGAAAAAAGTAATCAGTGTAAATAAAAAAAATCGATATTGGGAAAAAAGTAATTTACCTGAATGAAAAAATAACCAGTATAGAAATGAAAGTAATCAGTGTGAATGTAAAAGTTAATCGATATTGGAAAAAAATAACTAGAGTGAAGGTAAAAGTAATGAATATTTTTTAAAGTAATCAGCAGTGAAAAGCTTTCAGCGTCAGGGGAAAAGTAATCGACATGGGTATTTAAAAAAGCGTGAAAAATAATAAACGGCGGGTGGTGGGGGGAGGGGGCAGTAACGAGTAAGTAATCGACATGAAAAAAGTAATCATTTAAAAAAGTAACTAATGTGGGAGCAATTAATCAACGAAAAAAAATGTAACAGGAGGTTAAAAAAAAAAGAAATATCAAAGAGGTAATTTAGAAAATTAAGAAGAAAAGTAATAAGCAGTATAAAAAAAATAAGGTAATTAGCAATGCGAAATCAAATGACACTGAAAAAATATAATCTAAAATCTATTAATACCAGAGAGTCATTAAAGTAACCAACTGTGTAATAGAGAAATATGAAAGTAACCAGGAGAGAAAAAGTAATCAGCCAGAACACGAAAGTGAAAAGTAACAGGCAGTGAAAATGTAACAGGCAGTGAAAATGTAACAGGCAGTGAAAATGTAACAGGCAGTGAAAAATGTAACAGGCAGTGAAAATGTAACAGGCAGTGAAAATGTAACAGGCAGTGAAAATGTAACAGGCAGTGAAAATGTAACAGGCAGTGAAAATGTAACAGGCAGTGAAAAATGTAACAGGCAGTGAAAATGTAACAGGCAGTGAAAATGTAACAGGCAGTGAAAATGTAACAGGCAGTGAAAAATGTAACAGGCAGTGAAAATGTAACAGGCAGTGAAAAATGTAACAGGCAGTGAAAAATGTAACAGGCAGTGAAAAATGTAACAGGCAGTGAAAATGTAACAGGGACCAAGAAATGAAACACTGGCAAAAAGGTAATCGATGCTAATAGTCAGGTGTAAGCGTAACTCTAAAGTGTAGACAAACTGTAAATGTCTAGCAAAGGTCTAAATATGTGAAAAAAATATGTGAGAGCAAAGGGAGGAAAATTATCTATGAACGAGAGTAGATATGTGGGAAAACTGGCTAATTTGTTGAGGTGTTTAAATTCACAAGGAAAATGGCTACGTAGAGGTACAAATACTTAGGGAAAAGTGTAAATATTTAGAACAACAGGTGTCAGTATTTAGGAAAATGGCTTTTAATACTTAGGAAAATGGCTTTTAATGCTTAGGAAAATGGCTTTTAATGCTTAGGAAATGGCTTTTAATGCTTAGGAAATGGCTTTTAATGCTTAAAAAATGGCTTTTAATGCTTAGGAAAATGGCTTTCAATTCTTAGGAAAATGGCTTTTAATGCTTAGGAAAATGGCTTTTAATGCTTAGGAAATGGCTTTTAATGCTTAGGAAAATGGCTTTTAATGCTTAGGAAAATGGTTTTTAATTCTTAGGAAAATGGCTTTTAATGCTTAGGAAAATGGCTTTTAATGCTTAGGAAAATGGCTTTCAATTCTTAGGAAAAGGCTTTTAATGCTTAGGAAAATGGCTTTTAATGCTTAGGAAAATGGCTTTTAATGCTTAGGAAAATGGTTTTTAATGCTTAGGAAAATGGCTTTTAATGCTTAGGAGAATGGCTTTTAATGCTTAGGAAAATGGCTTTTAATGCTTAGGAAAATGGTTTTTAATTCTTAGGAAAATGGCTTTTAATGCTTAGGAAAATGGCTTTTAATGCTTAGGAAAATGGCTTTCAATTCTTAGGAAAATGGCTTTTAATGCTTAGAAAATGGCTTTTAATGCTTAGGAAAATGGCTTTTAATGCTTAGGAAAATAGCTTTTAATGCTTAGGAAAATGGCTTTTAATGCTTAGGAGAATGGCTTTTAATGCTTAGGAAAATGGCTTTTAATGCTTAGGAAAATGGCTTTTAATGCTTAGGTAAATGGTTTTTAATGCTTAGGAAAATGGCTTTTAATGCTTAGGAAAATGGCTTTTAATGCTTAGGAAAATGGCTTTTAATGCTTAGGAAAATGGCTTTTAATGCTTAGGAAAATGGCTTTTAATGCTTAGGAAAATGGCTTTTAATGCTTAGGAAAATGGCTTTTAATGCTTAGGAAAATGGCTTTTAATGCTTAGGAAAATGGCTTTTAATGCTTAGGAAAATGGCTTTTAATGCTTAGGAAAATGGCTTTTAATGCTTAGGAAAATGGCTTTTAATGCTTAGGAAAATGGCTTTTAATGCTTAGGAAAATGGCTTTTAATGCTTAGGAAAATGGCTTTTAATGCTTAGGAAAATGGCTTTTAATGCTTAGGAAAATGGCTTTTAATGCTTAGGAAAATGGCTTTTAATGCTTAGGAAAATGGCTTTTAATGCTTAGGAAAATGGCTTTTAATGCTTAGGAAAATGGCTTTTAATGCTTAGGAAAATGGCTTTTAATGCTTAGGAAAATGGCTTTTAATGCTTAGGAAAATGGTTTTTAATGCTTAGGAAAATGGCTTTTAATGCTTAGGAGAATGGCTTTTAATGCTTAGGAAAATGGCTTTTAATGCTTAGGAAAATGGTTTTTAATTCTTAGGAAAATGGCTTTTAATGCTTAGGAAAATGGCTTTTAATGCTTAGGAAAATGGCTTTCAATTCTTAGGAAAATGGCTTTTAATGCTTAGGAAATGGCTTTTAATGCTTAGGAAAATGGCTTTTAATGCTTAGGAAAATAGCTTTTAATGCTTAGGAAAATGGCTTTTAATGCTTAGGAGAATGGCTTTTAATGCTTAGGAAAATGGCTTTTAATGCTTAGGAAAATGGCTTTTAATGCTTAGGTAAATGGTTTTTAATGCTTAGGAAAATGGCTTTTAATGCTTAGGAAAATGGCTTTTAATGCTTAGGAAAATGGCTTTTAATGCTTAGGAAAATGGCTTTTAATGCTTAGGAAAATGGCTTTTAATGCTTAGGAAAATGGCTTTTAATGCTTAGGAAAATGGCTTTTAATGCTTAGGAAAATGGCTTTTAATGCTTAGGAAAATGGCTTTTAATGCTTAGGAAAATGGCTTTTAATGCTTAGGAAAATGGCTTTTAATGCTTAGGAAAATGGCTTTTAATGCTTAGGAAAATGGCTTTTAATGCTTAGGAAAATGGCTTTTAATGCTTAGGAAAATGGCTTTTAATGCTTAGGAAAATGGCTTTTAATGCTTAGGAAAATGACTTTTAATGCTTAGGAAAATGGCTTTTAATGCTTAGGAAAATGGCTTTTAATGCTTAGGAAAATGGCTTTTAATGCTTAGGAAAATGGCTTTTAATGCTTAGGAAAATGGGTATTAAGGAATAAGGAAAATAAGGGGCTAAGCTAAGAAGAGAAAAACTGGAGAGAAAATTCATTGGATGTGACACTCAGCATCTCCACACCACTTGCATCTCCACACCACTTGCATCTCCACACCACTTACATCTCCACACCACTTGCATCTCCACACCACTTGCATCTCCACACCACTTGCATCTCCACACCACTTGCATCTCCACACCACTTACATCTCCACACCACTTACATCTCCACACCACTTGCATCTCCACACCACTTACATCTCCACACCACTTACATCTCCACACCACTTGCATCTCCACACCACTTGCATCTCCACACCACTTACATCTCCACACCACTTACATCTCCACACCACTTACATCTCCACACCACTTGCATCTCCACACCACTTACATCTCCACACCACTTACATCTCCACACCACTTGCATCTCCACACCACTTACATCTCCACACCACTTGCATCTCCACACCACTTACATCTCCACACCACTTACATCTCCACACCACTTGCATCTCCACACCACTTACATCTCCACACCACTTACATCTCCACACCACTTACATCTCCACACCACTTGTATCTCCACACCACTTGCATCTCCACACCACTTACATCTCCACACCACTTGCATCTCCACACCACTTGCATCTCCACACCACTTACATCTCCACACCACTTACATCTCCACACCACTTGCATCTCCACACCACTTGCATCTCCACACCACTTGCATCTCCACACCACTTGCATCTCCACACCACTTGCATCTCCACACCACTTGCATCTCCACACCACTTACATCTCCACACCACTTACATCTCCACACCACTTACATCTCCACACCACTTACATCTCCACACCACTTACATCTCCACACCACTTGCATCTCCACACCACTTGCATCTCCACACCACTTGCATCTCCACACCACTTACATCTCCACACCACTTACATCTCCACACCACTTGCATCTCCACACCACTTGCATCTCCACACCACTTGCATCTCCACACCACTTGCATCTCCACACCACTTGCATCTCCACACCACTTGCATCTCCACACCACTTACATCTCCACACCACTTACATCTCCACACCACTTACATCTCCACACCACTTACATCTCCACACCACTTGCATCTCCACACCACTTACATCTCCACACCACTTACATCTCCACACCACTTACACCTCCACACCACTTACATCTCCACACCACTTACATCTCCACACCACTTACATCTCCACACCACTTACATCTCCACACCACTTACATCTCCACACCACTTACATCTCCACACCACTTACATCTCCACACCACTTACATCTCCACACCACTTACATCTCCACACCACTTACATCTCCACACCACTTACATCTCCACACCACTTACATCTCCACACCACTTACATCTCCACACCACTTACATCTCCACACCACTTACATCTCCACACCACTTGCATCTCCACACCACTTGCATCTCCACACCACTTGCATCTCCACACCACTTGCATCTCCACACCACTTGCATCTCCACACCACTTGCATCTCCACACCACTTGCATCTCCACACCACTTGCATCTCCACACCACTTACATCTCCACACCACTTACATCTCCACACCACTTGCATCTCCACACCACTTGCATCTCCACACCACTTGCATCTCCACACCACTTGCATCTCCACACCACTTGCATCTCCACACCACTTACATCTCCACACCACTTACATCTCCACACCACTTACATCTCCACACCACTTACATCTCCACACCACTTACATCTCCACACCACTTACATCTCCACACCACTTACATCTCCACACCACTTACATCTCCACACCACTTACATCTCCACACCACTTACATCTCCACACCACTTACATCTCCACACCACTTACATCTCCACACCACTTACATCTCCACACCACTTACATCTCCACACCACTTACATCTCCACACCACTTACATCTCCACACCACTTACATCTCCACACCACTTACATCTCCACACCACTTACATCTCCACACCACTTACATCTCCACACCACTTGCATCTCCACACCACTTGCATCTCCACACCACTTGCATCTCCACACCACTTACATCTCCACACCACTTGCATCTCCACACCACTTGCATCTCCACACCACTTGCATCTCCACACCACTTGCATCTCCACACCACTTGCATCTCCACACCACTTACATCTCCACACCACTTACATCTCCACACCACTTGCATCTCCACACCACTTGCATCTCCACACCACTTACATCTCCACACCACTTGCATCTCCACACCACTTGCATCTCCACACCACTTGCATCTCCACACCACTTACATCTCCACACCACTTGCATCTCCACACCACTTACATCTCCACACCACTTACATCTCCACACCACTTGCATCTCCACACCACTTACATCTCCACACCACTTACATCTCCACACCACTTGCATCTCCACACCACTTACATCTCCACACCACTTACATCTCCACACCACTTGCATCTCCACACCACTTACATCTCCACACCACTTACATCTCCACACCACTTGCATCTCCACACCACTTGCATCTCCACACCACTTGCATCTCCACACCACTTACATCTCCACACCACTTACATCTCCACACCACTTGCATCTCCACACCACTTACATCTCCACACCACTTACATCTCCACACCACTTGCATCTCCACACCACTTGTATCTCCACACCACTTACATCTCCACACCACTTACATCTCCACACCACTTGCATCTCCACACCACTTGCATCTCCACACCACTTACATCTCCACACCACTTGCATCTCCACACCACTTGCATCTCCACACCACTTGCATCTCCACACCACTTACATCTCCACACCACTTACATCTCCACACCACTTGCATCTCCACACCACTTACATCTCCACACCACTTACATCTCCACACCACTTGCATCTCCACACCACTTGTATCTCCACACCACTTACATCTCCACACCACTTACATCTCCACACCACTTGCATCTCCACACCACTTGCATCTCCACACCACTTGCATCTCCACACCACTTACATCTCCACACCACTTACATCTCCACACCACTTACATCTCCACACCACTTGCATCTCCACACCACTTGCATGTCCACACCACTTACATCTCCACACCACTTGCATCTCCACACCACTTGCATCTCCACACCACTTGCATCTCCACACCACTTGCATCTCCACACCACTTACATCTCCACACCACTTGCATCTCCACACCACTTACATCTCCACACCACTTACATCTCCACACCACTTGCATCTCCACACCACTTGCATCTCCACACCACTTACATCTCCACACCACTTACATCTCCACACCACTTACATCTCCACACCACTTGCATCTCCACACCACTTACATCTCCACACCACTTACATCTCCACACCACTTACATCTCCACACCACTTGCATCTCCACACCACTTACATTTCCACACCGTTTACAAAGAAAAATTAAAAAAACTGCAGATGAAAAACGAGGAACGGTTTGTTGTTCAGGTACAACGATTAATTTTGATTATATCGCAGGTGAAGTCTTGTTCACCAGGAAAGAGATCAAGTGTCTCCTGACACTGGCGTCTGTCAGACGATAACCTGTGGCAGGTTCGCCATCCACTAACCTGTCGGATCTAGGTTCGTCATCCACTAACCTGTCGGATCTAGGTTCGTCATCCACTAACCTGTCGGATCTAGGTTCGCCATCCACTAACCTGTCGGATCTAGGTTCGCCATCCACTAACCTGTCGGATCTAGGTTCGCCATCCACTAACTCGTCGGATCTAGGTTCGCCATCCACTAACCTGTCGGATCTAGGTTCGCCATCCACTAACTCGTCGGATCTAGGTTCGCCTCCACTAACCTATCGGATCTAGGTTCGCCATCCACTACGGACTAACCTGTCGGATCTAGGTTCGCCATCCACTAACCTGTCGGAACTAAGATCTACACCGTATTTAAAATATTAGAAGTACAAAGAAAATACTATATAAAATTATTATTGCAACTAAATTTGCTTAACATAGTGCATTGCTTTCAAGAAAAAAATAAACTTCATCACATGATGAGTCCTAAGATCACATTATTCTCGTGAATAACAGCATAGGGAACAAAAAAATCACAATACCGTGACTGGAATAATACACAAATAACCCGTAAATAGAAGAAAGGAGCTTACGACGACGTTTCGGTCCGACTTGGGCTATGTTCGCGTTACTTGTGTATTGTGAAAATCATAGGGCACTTATTTTTAACTTCTATATTCTTCTAAAAGACCAAAAAAGGCGCATTAAGACAAGTAGAAGGGGAGAGGAGAGAGTAAATGGCCAGGGGAGGCAAGGCTGTTGACAGGGAGGGGAAACAGAGTGAAGAGTGAGGTAACACAAGCTGTTTGTCAAAGATTAGGTGTATTTGTGTGCTTATCTGTTTGTGTTTGCGGAGGTTGGCCTCCAGCTCCTGAGTCCCTCCTGTTTACTTGTTCTCTAACTTTTAGGTTCTGGCATACCTTATATTGAGACCAGGTATGGTGTCTCCTATACTATCTTTGTCACGAGAACACTTTGCTTCACCATGCTCATCCTATTACAGTTACGAAAGTGCAAACTCTCAGTTTGCATATTAAGTGTGTTGATCAAATTGTTCCTTCTAATATTTTCTTAATCTAGTCCAAATCATGACGAGACAACAGCTGGTCTGTCTGAGTACCTCACTGTGTATGGACCATATAATTTACACTCATGACGAGACAACAGCTGGTCTGTCTGTGTACCTTACTGTAAATAGGCCATATAATGTACACTCATGACAGGACAACATCTACTTTCAATGCCTCACAGTAAATGGATCATAATATACACTCATGACAAGACAACAGCAAGTCTGAGTGAGCACTTCGCCGTGAGTGGATCTCATTAAATGTGCTTATGAAAGATATGAGGTCAATCCTGTCCATATTATTTTGATTAGGTCACTTGCGTATTTTTGTATTACCCTAGAATGAAACTAAACTGTCTTGTGTGTATGTGTGTGTGTGTAAATTAAATACTCCAAAGAAGGGAGGGAGGGATGTTATGGGATGGAAAGAGTAAATAAAAATACCAAAGAGGGGAGACAAGAGAGAGAGAGACAGACAGACAGACAGACAGACAGACAGACAGAAACTCTTTGGGTGTATACAAACACGCGTGTATTTATTCATGCATACTGACATGCATGCTAAAAATACCAAGGCAAATCCGGCGTACATTCATTCTCTGCCCAAACAGCGTCCTGGCTCGGGTGTGCTGACACGAGCACTGAGTCAAGGCATTAAGTTGCTCACAACAGAAACTGTGTTTGGGGGACTACGGAATTAGGCAAATGGTGTAATTTGTGGACATGGAAGTAAGGGACAAGTGTTTGTGTGTGTGTGTGTGTGGGAGGGAGAGAGAGTAATCTTTAACCTCTAACCACCCTAGAGTGATAAATATTCCAAGAGGGTTCGATGTTCATTAATGCTGCAATCCTAACTACTCTACACTAATTTTATAGTAATCTTGATCTCCTAAAAATCAGCAAAAGAAATTGAGGGATCGGTAATAATATTTTCAAAAAAGTTTACTTCTTCATTACCAACAAGCCTCTGATACAAGTGACGACGAACCATCGGCGTTATAGGATCCAAATGAACAATAAAAGATTCAACAAGTACTCACGATCAAATGGTAAACAAAACGAATCACTTCAGACTCCCTGGGTATTACAAGAGGCATTGAAAATTCAGTGGCAAAACAAAACCAAAATAATCACATCGAAACCACAGGGATTATTGCATTCAATTAAACCTTAGACATATAAATATGCACTGAAGATTGAATGGAGAAACAAATGAAGACCACGGGATCCACAGGAATAAGAGGATTCAAATAAATTTTAGAACCATGAACATGCATTCAAGATTAAATGTTTAAACCCCCCTGAAAAGGAATTGCATCGGATCACCGCCTCCCAGTTATAGCTTTCACGCAGTTACACAAACTATTCACAAAGCGATCAAAACTCCTGTGATTCGCGCGCTTATCTGATGTCAAAGGGAGGATATATCTCCTCTGCTGTGCTGTAATTAAGCGAATTTCACTCAGCCAAGTGAAACGTGTCAAAGGTCTCATTTAGGTGTCTGTAATGGTGATGAAAGGCAGTGCTGAGGTTCTGCCTTTTGACACAAATGACGCAAAATGTTTGTTTTCTGGTCGGAGTATTCAGACAGGTCAGAACCCTCCTGTTTCATTTACCATTGTAGGCTCTCATCCACAAACAGGTGCTGGTGAAGGGTTCCTTAAGCAAGGAACTGAAGCACCCCTTCCCCAACCATGGTTGCTTCCCGTTCCCCAGACACTCTAAAATTCCCACTGGCTGAGCGTTACCCTATGGATGTAATGCTGGATTAATCCGCATTACACAGTAGGGGTTACTGCATTTTTTTTCCAGTCTACCATGTATCCCGTTTTCCTTCGTCCAAAGGTAAACTTCCGAAGCCTCACCTGCACTAACCTGGTCGAGTATAAACATAAAGATGTCGATAATAAATACCAAGCAAAGGAAGAACGAATTAGGAGACTAATAAAACTAAGAAGAAAATGGTCAAGAAAATTTCTCTTAAGATAAATAGTAACATGATAGTTGGTAAATATGTGAATAATAACTTTTAACAAAATGTTGAAAATGAGGAAAAAAATTCCTGCACACTTCTAAATACTGCCATTATTATTACTATTATTATTATTATTATTATTTAAACAGATAAACAGAATCAAAACAATACATTATCTGGTATATAATACGGTTCACGTAACCAGTTACGTCTTCATATCACTAAAAAGTCAATATTTTAATTAGATTTTCGGTTCTTTATATATTATCGTCTTCCCCTGGGAAAGAATCGTCATATATGATTATAAGTTCAGGGTAAATTACCGTGTTAAGGCGGTGAGTTCACTTTTATTAATCAAAAACCGTGGTAAGTTTTGGGGCGGCTTGTACAGGGATCTCCCGTAATGTAAAAAAAATATGAAAAAAGGGGAAAAAAGTAAAAATCGGTGGGAAAAAAGTCTATGAGTTTAGTTCCGTAAGTTTGAATAAGAAGCCATTAAGCTGTTTAACGTATAAGCTTTCTCATTACATGCTGTTTTAAGCTTCGATGTTGGTGTGTGTGTGTGTGTGTGTGTGTGTGTGTGTACTCACCTAGTTATGGTTGCTGGGGTTGAAACACAGCTCCTGACCCCGCCTCTTCACTGGTCGCTACTAGGTCGCTCTTCTGCATGAGCTTTCCCATACCTCTTCTTAAAGCTGTGTATGGATCCTGCATCCAGTTCATCACTTCCCAGACTATTCCACTTACTGACAACTCTGTGACTGAAAAAATACTTCCTAACATCCGTGTGTGTGTGTGTGTGTGTGTACTCACTTAATTGTGGTTGCAGAGGTCGAGATTCAGCTCCTGTGTGTGTGTGTGTGTGTGTGTGTGTGTGTGTGTGTGTGTGTGTGTGTGTGTGTGTGTGTGTGTGTGTGTGTGTGTGTGTGTGTGTGTGTGTGTTGCTGGACGAAGGGGGAGGGGTGAAGCCTAGAGTGGTTGGTAAATTATGTGCTCATAGAGGGGGGAGCACTAAACCCACTGGGGCTACACAACTACTTGAGAAAGGGAAATAATTCGGTTTGATCCAAAGGAAGAAAAGGGCTCAACTCCAATTTCTTGTATCAAGAGCCCTCTGGAGTAAAGAAACCTCAATGAGAGTCTGGAGGAATTTTTAATCCAAAATTAGATGCATCAGTAGTGTCCTGCTGCCCAATTTTACATGACAGTTACATAGTGGTATATTATTATTATTATTATTATTATTATTATTATTATTATCATGGGAGAGCGCTAAACCCGTAGGATTATACAGCGCCTGGGGGGGGGGAGAGGCATTCAGGCTTAATTCAGGGAACTGGAGTACAGATCCTATTCCCTAGATCAAGAGTCCCCTCACAAGCGTCAAGGAACCCACCTTGAGGGGCATAGCTGCTACAAACTCAAGTCGTAATGCCAGATTGTCAATGAATAAAAAAAATATTGGACTGGGACTCGAATCTATTGTAAGCTTTGTGGCTCAGTAGCACAGTGTTGGGTCTACTACAAGCCAGAAGTGAGATTTAAGCTCCAGTCCATTCTTTGGTTTAGTGAAAGCTAGCTATGTTTCCCTGTCATATTCCATCACACTTGACAGGTTACATACATACAGTGTTAAAATCTGTCAGTCGGAGCAAAGAGAAGGGAAGGTTGTCGATGTCAAGGCGTGTTGCAGTTTACCAGGGATCAGTTTCTGTGTTTTTTATCTAGATCATATATCCTACGATAAATAAGGCACATGTGCTAGACCTAGGTATCTGGATTCCGCCAACCAGTGGTTTTTATCAATTCACTTCAGAGGTTAATAGAGGAGTAGGAACTAGAGTAAGGTTGAGTCTGCAGGGTCGTTGATGGCTGGCCCTGTAAAGCCCCTACGACTACCATCGTAACTCGTTCCACCACCACTACTGCAACCATTACCACCATTACTGCAACCATCACCACCACTACTGCAACCATTACCACCATTACTGCAACCATTACCACCACTACTGCAACCATTACCACCACTACTGCAACCATTACCACCATTACTGCAACCATTACCACCACTACTGCAACCATTATCACCACTACTGCAACCATTACCACCACTACTGCAACCATTATCACCACTACTGCAACCATCACCACCACTACTGCAACCATTACCACCACTACTGCAACCATCACCACCACTACTGCAACCATCACCACCACTACTGCAACCATTACCACCATTACTGCAACCATTACCACCACTACTGCAACCATTACCACCACTACTGCAACCATTACCACCACTACTGCAACCATCACCACCACTACTGCAACCATCACCACCACTACTGCAACCATTACCATCATTACTGCAACCATTACCACCACTACTGCAACCATTACCACCACTACTGCAATCATTACCACCACTACTGCAACCATTACCACCACTACTGCAACCATTACCACCACTACTGCAACCATCACCACCACTACTGCAACCATTACCACCACTACTGCAACCATCACCACCACTACTGCAACCATCACCACCACTACTGCAACCATTACCATCATTACTGCAACCATTACCACCACTACTGCAACCATTACCACCACTACTGCAACCATTACCACCACTACTGCAACCATCACCACCACTACTGCAACCATCACCACCACTACTGCAACCATTACCACCACTACTGCAACCATCACCACCACTACTGCAACCATTACCACCACTACTGCAACCATTACCACCACTACTGCAACCATTACCACCACTACTGCAACCATTACCACCATTACTGCAACCATTACCACCATTACTGCAACCATTACCACCACTACTGCAACCATTACCACCACTACTGCAACCATCACCACCACTACTGCAACCATCACCACCACTACTGCAACCATTACCACCACTACTGCAACCATCACCACCACTACCAACACAGCCATCATCTCCACTGCGAAGACAATCCATCCAGTATCACTAGCAGCACCACTATCAATACTGCTGGAACCACTATTACCACCACTACAACCATTGCAACTACCACAACAAATATCACCATCAATCCTACTTCCACCACCACAAACCCTAGAAAAACCTTCTCTTTGGTGGTTACAGGAAGAAACAAACAAGTTTTGCAGGAGATTGTGGTTGCTGAAGTGTGTGTGTGTGTGTGTGTGTGTGTGTGTGTGTGTGTGTGTGTGTGTGTGTTTGAGAGAATACATTCACGAGGAAAAGAGAGCAGCAAGAGGAATATAGAAATTTATACAAACAAGATACATGAGAACAGAAATGGCAAATAAAGGAAGGTGTAAACACGGAAGATAGAATGGGTGGAAATAAAGATGGAGGAGAGAGGGGAGAGAAGAATTTTATCAGGAAGAGAGATGTGGGACAACGATGGAGAGAGAGAGAGAGAGAGAGAGAGAGAGAGAGAGAGAGAGAGAATTATTAGAAAGAATATGTACAATAAAATCCTTAATTTCCCAATTTATCGAATGGTAATAAATTATTATTATTATTATTATTATTATTATTATTATTATTATTAGTAGTAGTAGTAGTAGTAGTAGTAGTAGTAGTCGTAATAGTATATCGCATATTTACACGTTATCATACTCTGAACGGAGCTATGTATGACAATACATATGTACATCGAAAGATTTTTATGTCTCAGTGTATATACACCGAGAGAGGTATATCTATCAGTATATATATTCACTAAGGGCTAACCCTAATCCCTACTTTAGGGATTAAAGGTATCTTTGAAGGGTGGTGGACAGGTGACATGCAACCTTAATGACCCTTGTGTAGTCGATGATTCCATAAGCTTGACCAGTCTGCTGATTTACTGACCCATACAGGTTTACCGCGATCATGAGAAACTAATATTATTATCACTTCTTCTGCTGCTATTCTACTACTACTACTATACTAGTATTACTACTACTGCTAGTACTACTACTACTGCTATTACTACTACTACTGCTGCTACTACTGCTATTACTACTACTACTGCTGCTACTACTGCTATTACTACTACTACTGCTGCTACTACTGCTATTACTACTACTACTGCTGCTACTACTACTACTACTATTATTACTACAACTATTACTACTACTACTACTACAACTATTACTACTACTACTGCTAGTACTACTACTACTACTATTACTATTACTGCTGCTACTACTACTATTGCTACTACTACTACTACTACAATTATTACTACTACTACTACTGCTACTATTATTACTACAACTATTACTATTACTAGTACTACAACTATTACTACTACTACTACTACAACTATTACTACTACTACTGCTACTACTACTGGAACAATTCACAAATAATCCACATTTAAGAAAGGAAACTTTACGCGACGTTTCGGTCATTTCTGGGCCATTATCTAATCCAGTAGCATCTTAATATTGATCCAGGATGATTCAAGAAGCGATACGTCGCAATTATCCTCTCTAAAAGTATTTATTATTTACGAAATATTACTAATATCGCTAACAACGTGTGAGAAAACAAAAACACGAAGTAAACAACTGGTTCCATAGGCCTAGATCCCAGTAGGCCGTGTGTAAATTAGACACACGACCTGTACTCACCTATTTTTGGTTGCAGAGGTCGAGTCACAGACCCTAACTCGGCACAGTGCCAAGCTGCAAGGGTCATAAGGCTTTAATTGTTATGTATAGCAGCTAGTAATGAGTCCTCCGGATGAATTCACGACTCTTCTTAACTGCTAACTACCAGTGAGTAACGATCAGCTCCGGGAACAGCCTAGAGACGGTCGTTAAAATGGCCGCGATCAGTTTTTTTTACACCCAAAACTCAGACATAAAAAAAAATAAAAAATATATATAGAACAGCCCCCATGTGATGAGATTTCGAGGTTTAATCGTATCGTAAAAGAAACTGGGCAATTATAAAGCCAAATTACCATGTTCAATTGTCCGTCAAACTGCTAATGATTGCAGTATGTGTTTCCCCTCGTCTCCTCCTCCAAGACTTCCCCTCTCTCTCGCCCTAAATCACTGGCAGCGTTTCTCCTAATCCCCCCTCCCATCTTCCGTCTGAGTGGGTCTTCCCCTTCTAAACGCACATCTTTTAGCGGGTGGATCACCCTCTCTCTCTCTCTCTCTCTCTCTCTCTCTCTCTCTCTCTCTCTCTCTCTCTCTCTCTCTCTCTCACCAGGAGTTTACCTGGAGTTTACCTGGAGAGAGTTCCGGGGGTCAACGCCCCCGCGGCCCGGTCTGAGACCAGGCCTCCTGGTGGATCAGAGCCTGATCAACCAGGCTGTTGCTGCTGGCTGCACGCAAACCAACATACGAGCCACAGCCCGGCTGATCCGGAACTGACTTTAGGTGCTTGTCCAGTGCCAGCTTGAAGACTGCCAGGGGTCTGTTGGTAATCCCCCTTATGTGTGCTGGGAGGCAGTTGAACAGTCTCGGGCCCCTGACACTTATTGTATGGTCTCTTAACGTGCTAGTGACACCCCTGCTTTTCATTGGGGGGATGGTGCATCGTCTGCCAAGTCTTTTGCTTTCGTAGTGGGTGATTTTCGTGTGCAAGTTCGGTACTAGTCCCTCTAGGATTTTCCAGGTGTATATAATCATGTATCTCTCCCTCCTGCGTTCCAGGGAATACAGGTTTAGGAACCTCAAGCGCTCCCAATAATTGAATTGTTTTATCTCCGTTATGCGCGCCGTGAAAGTTCTCTGTACATTTTCTAGGTCGGCAATTTCACCTGCCTTGAAAGGTGCTGTTAGTGTGCAGCAATATTCCAGCCTAGATAGAACAAGTGACCTGAAGAGTGTCATCATGGGCTTGGCCTCGCTAGTTTTGAAGGTTCTCATTATCACACACACACACGCCCTCTCATTTCTCCTTCCGACCAGAAAATTACCAGAACCCACGCTCATGTGGGCAAGAACAGCATAGCCTGTCGTTCATGTGGGCGAGAACAGCATAGCTTGTCGTTCATGTGGGCGAGAACAGCATAGCTTGTCGTTCATGTGGGCAAGAACAGCATAGCTTGTCGTTCATGTGGGCAAGAACAGCATAGCTTGTCGTTCATGTGGGCTAGAACAGCATAGCTTGTCGTTCATGTGGGCAAGAACAGCATAGCTTGTCGTTCATGTGGGAAAGAACAGCATAGCTTGTCGTTCATGTGGGCGAGAACAGCATAGCTTGTCGTTCATGTGGGCAAGAACAGCGTAGCTTGTCGCTCATGCGGAAAGAAACAGCAACTCCAGTGAGTAGCAGTAGTAATTGGTAGTAACAGCAGCAGTAGTAGTAGTAGTAGTAGTAATAATAATAATAGTAGTAGTAGTAGTAACAGACGTTCCTGTGGACAAGAACTGCATATCCTGCCGTTCCTCTGGACAGGAACTACATTTCCTACCGGTCCTGTGGACAGGAACAGTATCTCCTGCCGTTCCTCTAGATAGGAATAGTATCTCCTGCCGTTCATCTAGCTAGGAACAGTATCTCCTGCTGTTCATCTAGCTAGGAACAGTATCTCCTGCCGTTCATCTAGCTAGGAACAGTATCTCCTGCCGTGCATGGGAAGAGGAACGGCATATCACATCGCTCATGTGGACAGGAGTCATGCCGAGAGGATTTTTTCAAATATCCTCACATCCCGCCTCCCTGGTGGTACAATTCACATTGATTAGTTTATAATTATTTTTCAGTGTATCGGTGTTCTTAACGAGGCCCTCTTGTGTTACACCCAGAGATCAAAGTTTTATTTCAACCTAAACCCGAAGTAAACCTAAACTAAATAACATTAACCTAACCTAACTTAACCTAACCTAACCTAACCTAACCTAACCTAACCTTACCTAACCTAACCTAACCTAACCTAACCTAACCTTACCTAACCTAACCTAACCTAACCTAACCTTACCTAACCTAACCTAACCTAACCTAACCTAACCTAACCTAACCTTACCTAACCTAACCTAACCTAACCTAACCTAACCTAACCTAACCTAACCTAACCTAACCTAACCTTACCTAACCTTACCTTACCTTACCTAACCTAACCTAACCTAACCTAACCTAACCTAACCTAACCTAACCTAACCTAAACTAACCTAACCTTACCTAACCTAACCTAACCTAACCTTACCTAACCTAACCTAACCTAACCTAACCTAACCTAACCTAACCTAACCTTACCTAACCTAACCTAACCTAACCTTACCTAACCTAACCTAACCTAACCTAACCTAACCTAACCTAACCTAACCTAACCTACCCTAACCTTACCTTACCTAACCTAACCTAACCTAACCTAACCTTACCTAACCTAACCTAACCTAACCTAACCTAACCTTACCTTACCTTACATTACCTAACCTAACTTAACCTTACCTTACCTTACCTTACCTTACCTTACCTAACTTAACCTTACCTTACCTTACCTTACCTTACCTTATCTTACCTTACCTTACCTTACCTTACCTTACCTTACCTTACCTTACCTTTTCTTACCTTACCTTACCTTACCTTACCTTACCTTACCTTACCTTACCTAACTTAACCTTACCTTACCTTACCTTACCTTACCTTACCTTATCTTACCTAACTTAACCTTACCTTACCTTACCTTACCTTACCTTACCTTACCTTACCTTACCTTACCTTACCTTACCTTAACTAACCTAACCTAACCTAACCTAACCTAACCTAACCTAACCTAACCTAACCTAACAAAACTTACCTAACCTAACCTAACCTAACCTAACCTAACCTACCCTTACCTTACCTTACCTTACCTTACCTTACCTTACCTTACCTTACCTTACCTTACCTTACCTTACCTTACATTACCTTACCTTACCTTACTTTACCTTACCTTACCTTACCTTACCTTACCCTACCTAACCTAATCTAACCTAAGCTGAATTTGAACAAACAATGAGAATAGCTTTAGAGTATATGACAGCTCAAAATGACCTGTCACCTCTCTCTCTCTCTCTCTCTCTCTCTCTCTCTCTCTCTCTCTCTCTCTCTCTCTCTCTCTCTCTCTCTCTCTCTCTCTCTCTCTCTCTCTCTCTCTCTAGTTTCATACAATGACATGAGTGACAACTCTACATAATCTCATAATTACTTCACTCACGATACTTCCTATTCTTCCTTCCTCCATCTTTATCATATAATCCACAGATATTCCTGTTACTCTCTACCTCTCTACCCTTGCACGAGACAACACTTCTTCAGCAATCTTGACTCCTGCACATACTGGCCTCTCCTCTCTCTCTCTTCTTCTTCTTCTTCTTCTTCTTCTTCTTCTTCTTCTTCTTCTTCTTCTTCTTTTTTCTTCTTCCCTCCTCTGTATTTCTCTTGGTCTCATCATCAGAACTAACTGCTCCCTTCCCCACACCACTAGTTTTTAATCCATTTCTCCTCTCTATTTCTCCCCTGCCTACCAGCTTTTCTTCGTTTCATAAATATACTCTCTCTCCAATCTCGCTCTCTCTCTCTCTCTCTCTCTCTCTCTCTCTCTCTCTCTCTCTCTCTCTCTCTCTCTCTCTCTCTCTCTCTCTCTCTCTCTCTCTCTCTCTCTCTCTCTCTCGGTTTCTCCCCTCCATCACATTTCTTTAATCTGTCAGTCACTGCCATGTATAAGGAACACTTCCTCCTACCCAGAAAATAAAAAGATAGTTTCCACCCTCGCCTGAACCCCTCTTTGTATCATACACGCACGCATGGCGTCCTCTTCCCAAGCACCTACAAAAAAAGTCTGCAATAAAAGAAAAAAAAACAGAGTTTGGTTCCTGTGAAATTTCCATAGTTTCCGTGAAAACTTGTGTTTTTCTTGGAAGTATTCAGTCCAGAAGGGTTTATTTGTTTTTCAACTTGTTTGGTTTATTTGTATTTTTTTCCCTCGACGTGTTTGGATTATGGCTTCCCTCTCCCTTATCCAGCATGTTTGTTGAGCAATATTATGTTTGAATACATTGCTTATTTTTTCAAATGCAAAATGTTTCCCTAGTTTGGGGAGGAGCATCGGCAGGAGGTTTTGCGAGGGGCTTCAGGACACTTCAGTTTCAGAGGGTATGTGTACCTTATTAATTCTTGCAGAGTGTATATACTCTGACACTGTACTTTTACCCTTATTTTAGGGGTTAAATACTCTTGACTGGTGGAGACCAGATTACAAGAAGCCTTAATGACTCTCGTGTGATCAATAGGTTTAATCCAAATTAAGCCAAAAAGAAAAATATGATATGCATTTTGTGTTTTATAGATCCATATATATCGCGCATTTTTCTGTGTGAGTTTATGCTGAGAGTTTAATTTAAATGTCTGTTTTGGGAATTAAAATATTCTTTACCAATCATAGATAAAATGCTGCCTTAATGAGTCTCATCAGCTGATCCATTTTCTATCTAACGAAGTCCGATGCGAGGAAAAAATTTCATGCACGTATTTATTCCAGAGTGAATATATAAATAGTCGTAGTGTAGGTCGCTTGCCTCCGGCCGTACTTGTGTAGACATAAACAAATAAACCGCACTTAGGAGAAACTTAATGGTACAAGTCGGACCGACAGGTCGTCCTAAGTTTTTCCTCTCCTATTTCATGATTATTTCTATATTGTTGCAATCACGGTATTGCGCCTTTTCATTTTTTTGTGCAGAGATATGTCACTGTAACACCTGACTCATCCAGGAACTACCCTGATGGCTGATTAGGATTCGTTGGAGCTATAGAGTTTTTCGAGAATTTACTGTGTCTCCATGGCAACCGCTGTTCTATCTTCTCTTCAGCCCAGGAAGTACAGATCGGGGTCAACTGTCCGATGCTGGAGATGAAATGCTGCCTGGCTGTAAGTATAGTTGTGAATATTTTCTACTTTTTACTTGCTCTCTCACTTGTCTCAATATGAACCAACCCTCACATAGCCTCTGACTCATTTCATTGCTGTTGAGAGCAGCGGTGTATAGCCCTTGTGGTTTAGCGCTTCTTTTTGATTATAATAATGTTGGTGAGAGAGTCAAGTGTGTCCTCTGGCTTTAAGTGTCTCACTGAGCTCCTCTGCCAGACACATACTCTATTTCACAAGTGGTTTTACTCCTAACTGAGAGGAACCCAGCCTGTTTTTCGTTTAACTTCACTACCTGACAACATGCCTCGCTTACTCACTGTTCAAATTGCAGTCTATCAGCTATATCTTGGGTAACATTCGGGCACATATTTCGAACGGAACGCAGATTTCCCCCCTGTCCCCATGGCTTCATTACTCTGTAGTCCCACTCCCACCTCTATCATTCTTGAGAGCCATCCGTAAACGACCTAATTATCAACCACTATTACTACAATACTTCTGCCACAAGATCTCCAGTTGGTCAGATCGTACTGTCGGCTGGTTGATTAATGGAATTTAAAGCCTATTGACTGCACGAGTTTTGTTAAGGCTGCACGCAACCTTTCCCGCCTCCAGACAAGAATACTTTAATCTCTAAAATAGGGATTACAACAAATTCTCAGTATATATGCGCTATGAGACACATCTCGCAGAGTATATATACCTGGAGATACGTGGAGAGGGTTCCGGGGGGGTCAACGCCCCCGCGAAGACTCCACGTACACCATTTCATAATTACGTATTTATTCTTGATAAATGAGCGGTGCTGTATGACCCTGGTGGGTTTAGCGCTTCTGATTATAATAATAATCTTGATAAACGATAATTATAGTTTGCCATCGCTTCTCCGACTTGAACCAATTTGTGTTTCTGAGATATTTTTTCTGTTTTGAATTATCCTAAAGGAATAAATTTGGATCAAACGATAAAATCAAGAAAAAAAATGAAATTTATTCTTTGTTAAATAATTCAAAATAAATTTATTGGCCGTAAATATGCTGGTTAATATTAGGCTAAATTATATTATGTTAATTCACAATAATATATCTGTCTCTGAATTATATATTTTATTTTTAAAACATCCGAGTTTTAGTGAAGTTGGACTTGTTAATAATAATAATAATAATAATAATAATAATAATAATAATAATAATAATAATAATAATAATAATAATGTTAAAATGATTATAATATAATTGTTATATTGTTATTATTAGTAGTTACAGCAAAAAATAATTTTATATCAGTGTAATTATTGTGCTTTATATATTATTATTATTATTACAATTATTATTATTATTATTATTATTATTATTATTATTATTTTTTTTTTTTTTTTTTTTTTTTTTTTTATTCACCGGTATTCTCCCGGCCCGGGTCTTTTCCAAGTAGTGGTGACCCGGCCTTGGCTCCCTATCTGGGGAGTGTCTCGAGACGTACCTCCTCCCATGGGAGACTTAAAAGTACCTCCTCATCTTTGGGACCAAGTGTCCCCAGGCCTAGCCACATTCCCCGCCCTCACGGGGCTCGTAGGGAGAAGCTAGGCCTCTGGTCTGCCATCTACCCCGCCTCAAAGGGGCTCGTGGGGATGGCAGTCTTATGAGCTGCAGATGGTAGCAAGCTCAGTTATTATTATTATTATATTCAATTCTGAAGCGCTAAATCCAGGGGGCATCAAATACCACCTGGGAAATGGAAGGCAATCGAACCTCGTCTGAAGAATGGGAAACCAGCTCCTGTACCTTGGATCAAGAGCCCCTCACCGACATCAATGCACCCCTCCACCCCCATTAACTGAGGGTTGCAAGCGAACTTCAACCTTAATGACCCACTCGCAGTCGATAATCGCTAATCATAACACACTAATGACCCGTTATTATTCAACTTGGAATATTCAGTTACTAGTGTATATACGACTTTAGATGTATATACGACTTTAGATGTATATACGACTTTAGATGTATATACGACTTTAGATGTATATACGACTTTAGATGTATATACGACTTTAGATGTATATACTCGTTGTTTATATACTCTTAATTATGTTAATTATTATTTTGCAGGATAGAGGAAGAAGGATGGAGAATGATGGAGGAATAAGGGAAAGGAAAGAAGGCTACCTGGAGTGTACTTGGAGTTGCTACCGTGGGGGGTCACCGCCCCCCGCGGCCAGACCAGGTTTACTGGTTTCTGACCTGATCGATCAGGCTGTTTATGGCCGTAGCCTGCAGTCCAACGTATGCACCACAGCCCAGCTGATCAGGAACTGTTTTTTAAGGAATAATATTAATAATATAATAAAAATAGTTCGTTAATAATAATAATAATAATAATAATAATAATAATAATAATAATAATAAATAATGTTATCATTATAATAATCATAATAAGAATAACTCAATAAAAATATTAACAATAATAATAATAATAATAATAATAATAATAATAATAATAATAATAATAATAATAATAATAATAATAATAATAAAAATAATAATAATATTATTATTATTATTATTATTATCATAATAAGAATAACTTAATAATAATATTAACAATAATAATAATAATGCAACAATAATAATAATAATAATAATAATAATAATAATAATAATAATAATATTATTATTATTATTATTATTATTATTATTATTATTATTATTATTATTATTATAAGAATAACTTAATAATAATATTAACAATAGTAATAATAATGCAACAACAACAACAACAACAACAACAACAATAATAATAATAATAATAATAATAATAATAATAATAATAATAATTCAATGATAATGATAATTTACACGGAACTGTCAACTGTAAAAACAAAAGAGCAAACTTGAACCCTCACTAAGGGGACACAAAGTCCTGCACACAAAGCATTCTGCAAGGATCCCAGCAGAGAAAATTACACTGTTTGCATGCCTGGAGAGGCCAATAATTACACTGAAATATGTGGACAGTCGCTTCTTACCCCTTTGGGCAGACTTTTTCTCTGGGTACGTTTAATCCTGTGTAAATTATTGCTTGGGCACTGGCGAAACTCTTGTCAGTTCCTTGTTCTTGGGTGACGTGGGAAGCGTACTTATATATATATATATATATATATATATATATATATATTTTTATATATATATATATATATATATATATATATATATATATATATATATATACATATATAATCGTTGACACACACGTAACAACATGTACCGTATATGCCGCCTTTATATCAACAATGTATCTCTTAAATCTTATTATAAATATATATATATATATATATATATATATATATATATATATATATATATATATATATATCTATATATATATATATATATATGTATCTATGTATATGTAAGGAGAAGAGAATAAACTTACTTCAGGGAAAACTCAAGGTTCTCCCTGAAGCTGTTTGAGAATTTTCTCCTACCACCCCGTATATTTAATGCATATTTTATTTAAAGACAAAATACATTGACAGAACATTCACAAAAATATAATAGAAAGTAAAACAACATAGGTAACTCAGAGCTACATCTCGAATACTTCGTCCAGCTCCCCTGCGGTGGGCCGTGTGCCCAGAATGCTGCAGGCATTTCCTCTCTGGATCGCAACACTGAGCTTCTGAAAGAGGAAGCTGGTCGCTCTGTGGTCCTTGGTTTCTATGATGAGCTTTTCACCCAGCTCTTTGAAGACCTTTAGAGCACACTTGCCCCATGCTCCAAGGGTCTCCGACCCCATTGGGATGACGGTATAGCAAGGGGGAAGGTCTTCATATTTGCAGGTCTTCTGGGTCTCCCTGTGGCTAGCAGCTCCACCCCTTTCCACTACGGAGTATGGCAAGTAGGTGTCTGCCAATGTGGCGGCACAGGTGTAGTCCCAGGCAATCTGCTTTCCATCCTTCCAGGGTAGCATAGTGGCTCCATCAGGACGCTTTTGACTTCCATCAGACCTCTGCATTTGGGGTTCCCGTTGAGCTGGGCAACGGGCTGTGGTGAGGCTTCTCTTTATGATGTCATTGACCTCCTCATGCCTGGCATACTTCCCTTCTGCTGTGTGACACACAAGACCATGAAGTCCGAATTGATCAGCTGTCGAGCTTTGTCCTTTCCTGAAGCTTTGGAGAGCATCTATATATATATATATATATATATATATATATATATATATATATATATATATATATATATATATATATATATATATATATATATATATATATTTACATATATATATAAATGTATATATATAATATGTATATATATATATATATATATATATATATATATATATATATATATATATATATATATATATATATATATATACATATGTGTGTAAATATATATATATATATATATATATATATATATATATATATATATATATATATATATATATATATAAAAAACACAACTACTGTAATCCCTTATTACCTAAATAATTATTGATAATTTGGTCTCGCCTGTTTAATTACAGGTAAGTTGCCGGAACCTGCCAGGATTATTCCTGGAACAGTCCAGCAAACATTCTAGTATCATTCCAGGAAATATTCCAATAGTCTTTCCAAGAAAATTGTAAGGGCATTCTAGCCAACATTCCAAGAGCATTCCAGTTAACATTACAAGAGCATTCCAGTCAACATTCCAAGAGCATTCTGGTCAACATTCCAAGAACATTCCAGTCAACATTACAAGAGCATTCTAGTCAACATTCCATGAGCATTCCAGTCAACATTCCAAGAGCATTCTAGTCAACATTCCAAGAACATTCCAGTCAACATTCCTAGAGCATTTTAGTCAACATTCCTAGAGCATTCCAGTCAACATTCCTAGAGCATTCCAGTCAACATTCCTAGAGCATTCCAGCCAACATTCCAGTACATGGCAACAAACATATTAGTAACTCTCCAGTAAGCATTCCAGAGACATTCCAGGAACACTTTAGCAAACAGGAATGTGCTAGCTCTCATGCCAACATACATTCCAGCAAACATCCCTGGAATACACAGCTGTAATAAGTCTAGAAGAACCTCTGGGAAAATAGGAGTACGAACGAACAGTATATGTTCACTGTGAAGTGTAAGTCTCTCAGTATATATACACTTGAGGGATTAAAGTGTTCTTGACTGGTAGCGAAAATGTGTCATGCAGCCTTAATGGCCTCGCATAGTCGATAAGATTTAAGCCCCATTAACCGGAGTATTGCATCGGGAATATAGTTATCCAAACTCTCATGGAGTTCCACTGAACAATCTGAGTTCATTCGCAGACTGAGCGAGATGTGTAAACAGATCTCCTTACACCTGTTGCCTCTGTTCACTTAACAGTCAGTACTTACCAAAGTTAATAGGTATCTAGGATTATAATCTCGGAATAAGAGGACATAGACGCCTTATAGTCACAAGTGCCACAGAAGAGATTGAGGCAGTGTATAGAGACTAGGAGGACAGGGACGTGGGAAGAAGAGGAGAAAAAAGTAGTGGCAGTGGTAATGGTGGTAAATGGAGGAATGAGTAGGAGTAGTAGTGGTAGAGAACTTCAGCGTAAAGTAAGTTAGAAGTTAGTGGAAGCTGATGGAGTACGCTTGATTACAAAAGCGATCAGTTGATGGTTTTGGACTCAAACCCAGGAGCTACAGCTTGACACTACAAAATGAAGTAGATAAACTGAACAATGGGGCAATAGAAGAATAACATCATAGAATCCTCATCTCATCAAGCACAAATTGAAATGTGAGAAAGTTCAGCGTTTGGTACAAGACTTGTTCCAATACTGCGAGAACTGGGAAAAAAAGCCAAGAAATAATCAAATGAGATTCAATCATAACATACAAGATACTCAGAGTCACGGTAAGGTAAATAGCTACAGATAATTCGAAATGGGAGGGAACAGAATTAGGACGCAAGTGGGAGGTACAAGTTGAGCTGTGAGGGTGTGAGGCTGGTAAACAATAGTATGTAGCAGGAAAGACTATGGTGAAGGCAAACTTAATACATTGATTCAGAGGTAGGGAGTAACCCACACCAGTCAAGCGATGACCATTGGCAAAGACTAAGAGTTAGAGCTTAAGTCCAATAACAAGGTCATTAGGTTTAGGATGGCTAGGATGTGGAATGATCTGGATGAGGAAGTAATGGAGGCAAATTCAGTAATTTCAAATACAAGTAATGTAGGCCCCAAGAGGCTAAGAACGTGAAAAATCTGTCGACCGTGGAGAAGAAAGTAGGCCAAGAGCTATGGCTCGACCCCTCGCATCCAAAACGAGATGAATACACCACAACACCACCACAAACGCACCAGGAACACAGGAATTGAACCAGGAATCTCAGAATTGCTGAAATTGTCGCTCTGAAGCAGGCAATAGATTGTTTGGTTAGGTCCACAATAGTTGAGGAACGACGGGCGGCAACCGATCGCTATTGCATTGGAATGACGCTCTGGGTCTTGTCGGATTTCGGTGGGAATTTGGGAATCCAAGGCTGGAGTGATAATAATAAGAACGAGTTTCTCGCCGCTCTCGTCTGCAAAAATGGTGTAGAATTGAAACGAGAAGAAACTCGTTGTGGCGATCTGTTTGGAAATAGAGAAAAGTGGAGGACGCACAGGTAGTGCATGCATGTGTGTGTGTGTACTCACCTAGTTGTGGTTACAGGGGTTGTGTCATAGCTCCTGGCCCCGCCTCTTTACTGGTCGCTACTGGGTCATTCTCTCCCTGCTCTATGAGCTTTATCATACCTCTTCTTAAAGCTATGTATGGATCCTGCCTCCACTATATCGCTTCCCAGACTATTCCACTTCCTGACAACTCAGGAAGTGGAATAGTCTGGGAAGTGTGTGTGTACTCACCTATTTGTACTCACCTATTTGTGGTTGCAGGGGTCGAGTCTTAGCTCCTGGCCCCGCCTCTTCACCGGTTGCTACTGGGCCCTCTCTCTCCCCGCTCCATGAGCTTTATCAAACCTCGTCTTAAAACTGTGTATGGTTCCTGCCTCCACTACGTGTGTGTGTGGGGGGGGGGACGCCTGAGCTCATTCCCCTCAGCTCAGCCACCAATCAGCAAGTAATTATTTGGATTAATGAAAGTTATTATATACTTCGGCAGCAAAAATAACTTCTTCAGATGAAAAAAAAAATTTGACATCAGCTAACAAAAATGCTGAAAACATTTCCGCAGGTGATTGTTAGGGCCATATTAAAGTTTAGATACACCATAAAACACGTCTTTAAGTTCACAGATGTTACACCTGTTGAATCACAACTAAGACAAGCATATTTATATACTTGTTCTAGCTGTAATGTTATTCACATTGGTAAAACTGGACATCAACACCCTCTCCACATCTTTAAACACTCGCGTTGGCTGGTTAATGGGGTTTAAAGTCTATCGACTACAAGAGGGTCATTAAGGCTGAGCGCTGACCGTTCCATCACCAGTCAAAAATACTTTAATCCCCCCTAAATAGAGATTAAAGTAAGCTCTCGGTATATACACACATTGAGAGACATAAACACTGACAGTATACATATTTCTGAACACGATTTACCAGGACATTTAGGCAATTAGGTAAACCACCATCCAGTACTGTGCACCAACATTGTGAGACATCACAGACCACACTACAGAGGTAAACTCATTCAGTGTTGTTGTCTGGTGGTGCTAACTACAAGGATCAGGCTTCAGTGGAGTCTCTCTACATTCTTGGCAGCAAGTCTTCCCTCTGTCATAGTGAACGGTCAGTAATACTTAACTTTTCGTTAATTCTTTGTCCCTTTTTACACTTGTGTCATGATTTTCTTAGCATAACTTACGATCTGGTCTTTATATTTGATATTGTAATTTTATAGAAAAAGTGAGGATGGAGAAAAGTCGTCCCGGTAATACTGTGAATATTCAAACAGCTCCGGTGAGAACCTTGAATTTTCCCTGAGGTACGTTTGTCTTCTCTTAGGATGAGGGTCCCCAGTAAAGTTCGAGAGGTGGTACCTCCATATATATATATATATATATATATATATATATATATATATATATATATATATATATATATATATATATATATATATATATATCTGTGCCTTGTCCCAAGGTTCGTAGGTTCGAGTCTCCTTCGACCAAAGATTAGTGTTTGTGAATTCTAAACATATATGTATACATAAACACAAACACAATTGATAATTTTTCTGAATATTTCGATTTCGATCTGCTGAAGAGGACCTCGGCAAGTCAGAGAATATATATTTTCGTCTCGGCAACTTTAATGACTATAAATCCAAATCCAGAAAAAAAATTCTCACTCAACGAGAAAACTTTCTCAATTGATGTAAAAATCTCAATTCGAGGGGGGGTGTGGGGGTCAGCTTTTTTGAGGGAAAAAACATTCTCAATCAAGAAAAACTTTCTCAGCGGAAAATGGTTTCTCAGAGAAAAACTTCTTCCATCAACTGAAGATGTTTCTCATTCTGCGCGAAACCTTCCACGATTACCATCAACAGATAAGCTCAGCAACCTTCCGCTGGTGAGGGGCTCTTGATTTAGGGAACTGGATCTGTGCTCCAGTTCCCCGAATTAAGCCAGAATACCTTCCACATCCCCCCCTCACAGGCACTGTATAATCCTACGGGTTTAGCGCTTCCCCTTGATTATAATAATAATAATAATCAGCAACCCTCCAGCCCAGCGAACACACAAGAAACTATATCATTGATTTCCGCTGGTTTTTTTTCCCCCTTTCGTACCACCGGTTGATTTCCATAGGGAGGGATGACGCTGACGTGTCCCTCACGAGGGACCAAAGTACCTGGAGGTGAATATGGCATGTGCAACACTTAATCTCCTTCTCCAAGGAGGATGATGCTCCTCTTTTCTGAGATTTATCACCATCCAGTGGCAGAGAATACAGGAGACGGTGGAAGACGTGAAGCAGGCAGTAGCAGTCTGAAATAATTAGTCGCTGAGCCTTGAGTCGATGTTAGGCTGAGGGACTAATTACCTCAAATTCCTTCTGTTTTTGACCATTCTCCTTTGTATGGACTGATGAAGCCACTGTGTGGCGAAACGTTTCCTCGATAAAGATACCCAAGAGTTGCACATGTGTCTAATTTATCAACTTGTCGGTTTTCTGAACCATTTATCTACAAAATGCATGTTGTGTTTGCCTTTATGTGACTTCAGTATTATTCAGGAGTCTGCCAGTGTCTTGGTGATACTTCAGGAGTCTGCCAGTGTCTTGGTGATACTTCAGGAGTCTGCCAGTGTCTTGGTGATACTTCAGGAGTCTGCCAGTGTCTTGGTGATACTTCAGGAGTCTGCCAGTGTCTTGGTGATACTTCAGGAGTCTGCCAGTGTCTTGGTGATACTTCAGGAGTCTGCCAGTGTCTTGGTGATACTTCAGGAGTCTGCCAGTGTCTTGGTGATACTTCAGGAGTCTGCCAGTGTCTTGGTGATACTTCAGGAGTCTGCCAGTGTCTTGGTGATACTTCAGGAGTCTGCCAGTGTCTTGGTGATACTTCAGGAGGCTGCCAGTGTCTTGGTGACACTTCAGGAGTCTGCCAGTGTCTTGGTGATACTTCAGGAGTCTGCCAGTGTCTTGGTGATACTTCAGGAGTCTGCCAGTGTCTTGGTGATACTTCAGGAGTCTGCCAGTGTCTTGGTGACACTTCAGGAGTCTGCCAGTGTCTTGGTGATACTTCAGGAGTCTGCCAGTGTCTTGGTGATACTTCAGGAGTCTGCCAGTGTCTTGGTGACACTTCAGGAGTCTGCCAGTGTCTTGGTGACACTTCAGGAGTCTGCCAGTGTCTTGGTGACACTTCAGGAGTCTGCCAGTGTCTTGGTGATACTTCAGGAGTCTGCCAGTGTCTTGGTGATACTTCAGGAGTCTGCCAGTGTCTTGGTGACACTTCAGGAGTCTGCCAGTGTCTTGGTGATACTTCAGGAGTCTGCCAGTGTCTTGGTGACACTTCAGGAGTCTGCCAGTGTCTTGGTGATACTTCAGGAGTCTGCCAGTGTCTTGGTGATACTTCAGGAGTCTGCCAGTGTCTTGGTGACACTTCAGGAGTCTGCCAGTGTCGTGGTGACACTTCAGGAGTCTGCCAGTGTCTTGGTGATACTTCAGGAGTCTGCCAGTGTCTTGGTGACACTTCAGGAGTCTGCCAGTGTCTTGGTGATACTTCAGGAGTCTGCCAGTGTCTTGGTGACACTTCAGGAGTCTGCCAGTGTCTTGGTGATACTTCAGGAGTCTGCCAGTGTCTTGGTGATACTTCAGGAGTCTGCCAGTGTCTTGGTGATACTTCAGGAGTCTGCCAGTGTCTTGGTGATACTTCAGGAGTCTGCCAGTGTCTTGGTGATACTTCAGGAGTCTGCCAGTGTCTTGGTGATACTTCAGGAGTCTGCCAGTGTCTTGGTGATACTTCAGGAGTCTGCCAGTGTCTTGGTGATACTTCAGGAGTCTGCCAGTGTCTTGGTGATACTTCAGGAGTCTGCCAGTGTCTTGGTGATACTTCAGGAGTCTGCCAGTGTCTTGGTGATACTTCAGGAGTCTGCCAGTGTCTTGGTGATACTTCAGGAGTCTGCCAGTGTCTTGGTGATACTTCAGGAGTCTGCCAGTGTCTTGGTGATACTTCAGGAGTCTGCCAGTGTCTTGGTGATACTTCAGGAGTCTGCCAGTGTCTTGGTGATACTTCAGGAGTCTGCCAGTGTCTTGGTGATACTTCAGGAGTCTGCCAGTGTCTTGGTGACACTTCAGGAGTCTGCCAGTGTCGTGGTGATACTTCAGGAGTCTGCCAGTGTCTTGGTGATACTTCAGGAGTCTGCCAGTGTCTTGGTGACACTTCAGGAGTCTGCCAGTGTCTTGGTGATACTTCAGGAGTCTGCCAGTGTCTTGGTGATACTTCAGGAGTCTGCCAGTGTCTTGGTGACACTTCAGGAGTCTGCCAGTGTCGTGGTGATACTTCAGGAGTCTGCCAGTGTCTTGGTGATACTTCAGGAGTCTGCCAGTGTCTTGGTGACACTTCAGGAGTCTGCCAGTGTCTTGGTGATACTTCAGGAGTCTGCCAGTGTCTTGGTGATACTTCAGGAGTCTGCCAGTGTCTTGGTGACACTTCAGGAGTCTGCCAGTGTCGTGGTGATACTTCAGGAGTCTGCCAGTGTCTTGGTGATACTTCAGGAGTCTGCCAGTGTCTTGGTGATACTTCAGGAGTCTGCCAGTGTCTTGGTGATACTACAGGAGTCTGCCAGTGTCTTGGTGATACTTCAGGAGTCTGCCAGTGTCTTGGTGATACTTCAGGAGTCTGCCAGTGTCTTGGTGACACTTCAGGAGTCTGCCAGTGTCTTGGTGACACTTCAGGAGTCTGCCAGTGTCTTGGTGATACTTCAGGAGTCTGCCAGTGTCTTGGTGATACTTCAGGAGTCTGCCAGTGTCTTGGTGATACTACAGGAGTCTGCCAGTGTCTTGGTGATACTACAGGAGTCTGCCAGTGTCTTGGTGATACTTCAGGAGCCTGGCAGTGCCTTAGTGAACCTCCGAGACAAACTTGAGAATGGGAAAGTGTCGTTGTGAGGTACAAGAGACTTACTTGATGACTTCTTCGACTTATTTCAAAGTTGGTAGCGTTTTCTGGCCGTCTGCGGCTTCCCATGCAAATCCTTTTCGCAACTTTACCGTCACCACCACCAGCACCACTACCACAACCAGCAGTACTACCATCAGTATCACCACCAGCACCACTACCACAACCAGCAGTACTACCATTAGCATCACCACCAGTACCACTACCACAACCAGCAGTACTACCATCAACATCACCACCAGCACCACTACCACAACCAGCAGTACTACCATCAGCATCACCACCAGCACCACTACCACAACCAGCAGTACTACCATTAGCATCACCACCAGCACCACTACCACAACCAGCAGTACTACCATCAGTATCACCACCAGCACCACTACCACAACCAGCAGTACTACCATCAGTATCACCACCAGCACCACTACCACAACCAGCAGTACTACATCAGCACCACCACCAGCACCACTACCACAACCAGCAGTACTACCATCAGCAGCACCACCAGCACTACATCAGCACCACCACTGAGTCTATGCTCTTAACTCGCATAGCATAATCTGAGCGGGTGCAACAACGTCCTCCTGGTGATGGTAGTCGTGAGTGATGGTGTTGTGGTCACCTGGAAACGCAAGTCTCTATCGGATATTGACCTCAACTGGTAGACCTATAACTTCCAAGTCCTATGGAACATGCTAAACCACTAACTAGCAGGCCTTAAAAAAAACTCCCAAAAGACCTTGACAACTAAGAACAATAACTGGCAGAACTATAACGTCCAAGTCGAGTCCTTCTATGCTAAGTACAGAAGGAGCGTCTGATATAAGCCATCAGCTGCAACAAAGGTTTCTGCTGCAGTCAGCATAAAGCTAAGCACTGCGCATATTCCACCTTACACCTCTAACAGCGACTTTTTCCTTTCTTCCGTGGCGTAAATATGATTCTTAATCTTGGTAACTGGTCGTAAAGTGTGTTTATGAGCGCGTTGCTTCGCCCGCCTCGAGAATCCCAGGCAACCTTCACTGTGCCTCCACAAGATAATACAAGTCTTGCAAATTAAACCACACACGAGTCTGAGGGTATTAGTTTTTCTGTGGCAGTTGCTGGTAGTTTCCTGTTGTGATAGTTACAGGCAGTTGTAGTGGTCACTAGTAATTTATCCATGCGTTAATTGTAGTTTTGTATAGTTGTGAATGGTGATTATTCTTAATTACAATAAAGGAGGTACATATATATATATATATATATATATATATATATATATATATATATATATATATATATATATATATATATATATATATAATGATTTTTTCTTTCTAAAAATTTATTTAGATATGAAATAGGTCTAAAAATGCATGAAAAATATTGTTCATTTGATGTCAGAGATCGTTCCTAAAACTAAAGAAGTTAGTTTCTGAAGCTATCGTAATAGATCATTCCTTGAACTATCGTATCCTTCTCGAGAATATAACTATCGTAGTCTACTTTCTGAAAGTACTGTACAAGCTGTAACGTTATTACAGGTTTCTTTTTTAATCTCCCTCAGAGACAGAATCAAGGGGAGACGAAAGAAAAAAATAAATATGAAAGAGAAGCAGAGAGGACGAAATCCCTGAGGTTATAATAAAATATTTAACCAATATCTAGCCTAGACAGGACTCGCAGCAATGGTTTTAATTGGAAAAATTCAGATTCAGGAAGAATATAGGAAAGTACTGGTTTGGTAATAGAGTTGTGGAGGAGTGGAACAAACTCCCGAGTACCGTTATAGAAGCTAAGACGTTGTGCAGTTTTAAAAATAGGTTAGATAAATACATGAGTGGGTGTGAGTTGAACCTAACTAGCTTGTGCTACTAGGTCCGATGCCGTGCTCATTCCTTAAATGAATGTGACCTGGCCTGGCTAGGTTAAGGCATTGGATTAAGCCTGCAGGAGAATTGGACCTGCCTCGCATGGGCCAGTAGGCCTGCAGCAGTGTTCCTTTTTTCTTATGTTCTCATATTCTTAAGAAATTGAGAAAGTCACAACGCCAGACAGCTTCGTCGTTAAGTTAGATAGACACACAAGATGCTTAATCTGGAAATGATTGGAAAAACTTCCAGTGGAATGCTAATCGAATTTCCTCCCGGTGCTGGTTCCGTATCAGAGGTCAAACCTAGACAAAGATATATTTTACCCTTCTCTTCCCAATTCCCACTACATGATGCTGGTAGGTGAGTTTTCTGGTCTACTGTCCTTGCCCTAAAGCACAAATAACAAGCACGTACGAGAGCCCAGCTTACTACGACGTTTCGGTTCGACTTGGACCATTTAGAAAGTCGGGTTATTTGTGTATTGTTCCAGTCACGGTATTGTACCTTTTTGTTCTTGCCTCAGACACCTAGATAATGTAGAAGTCATTAATCTAGATGTTTATGGGTCTTCTCTATGGGAGATAGCCTCGGTTAGGACTTGAATATATAGTGCTGTCTAACCAAACCATACCACGGGCGGGGATAGAACCCGCGGTCAGAGAGTTTCAAAACTCCAGACCGTCGCGTTAGCCACTGGACCAGCTAGCCACAGTAAGATTCGTCCAACTAGGTATATTTCTACACCATAGGAAGGTTAGCATAGGCCACCACTGTGACCACAAATGCAAGTTTTTACAGACGAATCTCCACCTAGCGTTGCCGTGACGAACTCTAGCTCAAGTCCCCTCAAAGCCGTGACTCAAGTAGTGTTATCTATTTTTCCCCTCATGTACTCTTGTGCATGCGAGTACATGGTAAAGAAATGAAGATTAGAGCGTACTCTCCTAGACTCCTCTCCTCGCTCTCTCGCCATATTCAGTCCCCCATCTCCCCCTCTCTTCTCCCTCTTCTCCTTTTCTCTACCCTCTCTTATTCTCCCTCCTTCTTTCCCCCCTCCTCTCCCCCACTTAAACATAACTCTCCTGTGTGTGCTTTCTAAACAAACAAAAAAACAATTTGTTTATCCCAGTCTACAGTTTTCCAAATAAGAAACGAAACAGGGAAAAATCTCTCGAGTTTTCCTGCCAAATGGTTATTGACGACCTGAGTGCCTTTTTTTTCGTTATTTTTTATTAAAACACATGTGTAATATTTCGGAATTTCAATATGGAGCAAATTGACTGCAATATATTGGGCCAGAATACATTGCAGGATAATTTTTTTTAATAATTTACCAAAAATACCTACTGTTGAATTATTGGGAAGCAATATTTAAATTATCAACGTGGTAAAAATATAAGATATAATATATATATATATATATATATATATATATATATATATATATATATATATATATATATATATATATATATATATATATATATATATATGGGTCCCACAATTTACACCAGAGGTGGACCCCATCCCACATTAAAAAAAAAAAAAAAAAAAAAAAAATATATATATATATATATATATATATATATATATATTACGTGGTGCATGACCCTTACCTGTTTAGCGCTTCCCGCGTCTCTAACATTAATTTGCATTTACAGAGCTTCTACACTGTCATGATAATTAACCTAGATAACCGACTCAGTAGGTTTTATCTCTATCCTTATCTCAGTTCGGTAGGTTATCTACCCTTATCCCAATTCTTTTCTGTATCCTTATCTCATTTCCGTACGCTGTCCTCTCTATCTCAGTTCTATGTTTCTTTCTCTCAATTCTATGTGTTTTCCTCTTTATATTTATCTCGGTTCTGTATTTTCTGTATCTTTATCTTAGTTCTATATGCTTTCCTCTTTATCTCAGTTCCATGTTCTCTCTCTAACATTCTCTCCATTCACATTCCAACTCCCTCACGAAGATCTAACCTCGTGATGTAATCCACCTCGGCGGCCGATGATGAAACTAAGACGTGATGGAAGTGGGTTTCGAAACCCGACAGATTGAAGAATGAGACACTTGTGTAACATTTGGTTGTGTACGAATGGTATATAATACCGACAAGATGAGATTAAGACACATGTGCAACATCTGGGTATCTTTATTGTAGACGTTTCGCCATCCAGTGGCTTTATCAATACAAATTCTAGGACATAACTTGAAGACAGTAGAACTATGTACAGAAGATGAGGTAATCAGTCAGAACAGCACCATAGTCGTGGAGAATCTCCACGACTATGGTGCTCTTCGCACCTACTCCTAGGTTGAGGGACTGATTACCTCATCTTCTGTACATAGTTCTACTGTCTTCAAGTTATGTCCTAGAATTTGTATTGATAAAGCCACTGGATGGCGAAACGTCTACAATAAAGATACCCAGATGTTGCACATGTGTCTTAATCTCAACATTTGGTTAACTTTATTGAGGGAGCGTTTCTCATCTTCCACAGCTCTTCTCTGTCTTGGACTGACGAAGCCACTGACTGGCCAAACATTTCCTCACTGATGATTCGCAGATGTTGCCCAAGTGTGTAATTTTACAATTCGCTAAGACCTTACGATGTTGTGTACCGTCCTGGACGAGTGTCTAAGTGTGTATTTTTGGTGGAGAGAAAATCTTGAAGGGCGATGATGGATCCAGGATGTGTGTGTGGGGGGGAGATCCACTATGAAACCAGAGAACAAAAAGGCACAATATCGTGACTGGAACATTGCAAAAATAACCCACACAAGGATAGAGACAAGCTACAACGACGTATCGGTCCGATTTAACCATTTACAGAGTCAGTGTGCGGGTTGTGTACTGTAAAACTAATTACGCTTAAGTTTGATGGCGCCTAAACCCAGAGGGGCTGCAGAAGCGACTTAGGTTCACAATACTTAAAAATTTTGCTCTAATGTATGGGAAGTTTTTTTTTTTTAAATATTAATATAGTGTAATTCACTACAAAAAAATTAGAATAAAAGATTATTAAAGTATATAGGCTAGCCGTTGCTGGTTTCCAAGGGGCCCCCATAACAGTTCAAGCTTCAGGGCCCCAAAAATGTAGGTCCACCACTGGATGGGTCCATAGACATGACCTAACACTTCCCTAATTAGAAGAAATAAATATTGTGTTGACTAAATTTGATTAGAAAGTCCACCTACGGCTCAAAAAAAATCGACCTTTCATCTCGGACCCTGTCATACCTACTCCTGAAACTGTGTGTACAAACATATGGCTAAGGTAGATGACCTTACGATCTACATTGAGTCTATTTCAGAACAAAACTGTGGAGTTTGGGAGAGTGTAGTGAAAAATCGACATACAGACACTCGACTTTAAATCATTAAGCCGGAAAAATACTCCACCCACCTGCCGTGACCAGGATTCGAACCTGGGTTATTGCGGCCACAACGCAATGTACTAACCACTATACGATCACGGCCACCGAGGAGATGTACGAAGTCTTTGCTAAGACATATTTTAAATACAAAACTAACCCGCACGTAGGAGAGAGAAGCTTAGAACGACATTTTGATCTGACTCGAGCCAGTGGCTGTATTGTGCCTTCTTGTTCTGCATGTTTTAAATACCTTGTAGTGATCAAGGTGTCAGATCAGAAGCTGGTGGTTATTTACCTTCTTACAGTAGTTGTAGTTCCAGGCAACTGAAGAATAATAGTTGAATTTGTGAGTGCAATATTACCAAAGGACCCCAATGGAAATAAGTCACTCTGTCTGACTTTTTTGGGTTATCCTAGGTTCTCTACACATATGCTGCTATGTATGATAATTCTATGTAACTGTATTTGTGTATACCTGAATAAACTTACTTACTTACTTACTTACCAGCATCAGTCATCAAATAGTTTATCGGTATTGATGCTTGTGAATTTCTAGTATCTCTCTATCTTTCTCCCTATCTTTTCCTTATCTCACTCTCCTATTTTCTCCCCCTATGAATAACCATAAAACTACTCTTTCTGATTTCTTGAAGTTCGTCTCTCTCTCTCTCTCTCTCTCTCTCTCTCTCTCTCACACACACACACACACGGGGCCAGGAGCTATGACTCGACCCCTGCAACCACAAATAGGTGAGTACACACACAGGCAGGAACCATACATAGCTTTAAGATGAGGTATGATAAAGCTCATGGAGCAGGGAGAGTGAGAACCTAGTAGCACTCAGTGAAGAAGCGGGGCCAGGAGCTGAGTCTCGACCCATGCAACCACAATTAGGCGAGTACAATTAGGTGAGTACACAGACACACCTGTCTACTGGACTGATACGAGGTGATTGGAATTACTAATATCTTAGTGCTAACTTCGCCTACTTCGCTAAAACTACCCGGAACCACAATAATCGCTTGTACTTCACGGAGGGTTATTATCGAGAAGTGAAAACAGAACTGGTGGCCGTGATCGTATAGTGGTTAGTACATTGCGTTGTGGCCGCAATAACCCAGGTTCGAATCCTGGTCACGGCAGGTGGTTGTGTTTTTTTTTTTTTTAAGGCTGATTGTTGTTGTAGTGCCATAAAGTGCCGGAACACTTGTGGGTCATTCAGAGCAACAAGTGTTGGACGCTTGATCATCCGTTCACTAATAGCAACACGTCAACTCGACTCCAATATCTGGCTCTCCAGTCAGTTCCTGACCAGCCGTGTTGTGGTGAATACACTGGGCTGTTTGAGGCGGCTACCAACAGCTTGGCCAATCAGACCAGCAACCAGGAGAGTTGGTCTGGTACCTGGCGAAGGAGGCGGTTAACCTCCCGCCTATATCCCAGAGGATCTATAGAAGTGACCAGAGAATCATCTCTCTGGTTTTGAGAGGGACCTCCCTAGTATGGGCTAGTAGGCCTGCTGCAGTGTTCCTTTCTCATGTTCTTGTGATATGGTAAAAGCATGACCACAGTACCGGTGGATTCAACTTACATGGCTCTTCTCTCATGCCTACGGGCTTAGCGCTCCCCCATGATTAAAATCTCTCATACTATGGAAGGACATTCCAACTCTTTCGACCTTCTCACTATCTAGTCTGTATCCTGGGTAGGCCTCGACGGTTCTACCCAGGACACAACGGAATTAACGCAAGGGACCACAGTTTAGAGCAGTCAGCGTGGAATTGCGGTTCACCACAACGACCTCAATGGAAAAAGTCTGATTTCTTTTTTTGAGGGAGGGTTATCAAAGGTAATTTACACATATGTTACTAGGTGTGGTAATTGTAACTGTGTGGACCTGTACCTAAATAAAATTACACTATTCCTTCTGCCACTTATGTTTCTGACCATCACACCTCGCCTGGTAGACCCGGTCTACAAGGTGTAGACAAAAGACACATAGATACCGATCAAGACACTGAAGAAACGTTTCGCCACGAGTGGCGAAACGTTTCTTCAATGAAAGTTTGAAGCAGTGCGTCTTGGTTAGTTAGTTTAATATGTTTATTATGCACCCCATACCCATCCTGTTGGCGGTAGTCAAAAGATTACAGAGGTACATAATGGGTCCAGGGACTGGGCCTCAAAGTTTTGATAGCTGAGCAAGTTACAGAGGTAATGAATTCACAGTTTACAAAGGTAATGAACTCACAATTTACAAAGGTAATGAACTCCAGGTAGGTCTAGTCACAATCATGACAAGTCTTGGTATTGTCCTGTTACCCTATGCTGACCTCCAAACCCGTGTTGTACACCTGGTTTACACATAGACGTGAAGCAGTGCCAATTCCTTATGACCCAAATCCCAGTGCCAAGTCCCTATGACCCAAGTCCCTATTACCCAAATCCCAATGCCAAGTCCCTGTGACCCAAATCCCAGTGCCAAGTCCCTATGACCCAAGTCCCTATTACCCAAATCCCAATGCCAAGTCCCTGTGACCCAAATCCCAGTGCCAAGTCCCTATGATCCAAGTCCCAGTGACAAGTCTCTAAGACCCCCCTGATAGACCATTGGAGTCTGTCACGGGGCTTCATTATCCTCTAGAGCCTCTCTCAGCTGAACCTGTCTCAGCTGCACCTGTCTCAGCTGCACCTGTCTCAGCTGCACCTGTCTCAGCTGCACCTGTCTCAGCTGCACCTGTCTCAGCTGCACCTGTCTCAGCTGCACCTGTCTCAGCTGCACCTGTCTCAGCTGCACCTGTCTCAGCTGCACCTGTCTCAGCTAAACTTACTATGAACATCTAACTTAAAATATAACAATAAGAATACATTATACATTCGTCTTTTAAGAGGTGTATATATAAGTTACTCTCAGTATACACACGAGATATACAATCTCTGAAAATATAGACATTGAAAGTGTAATGTATATAACACAGTGAGTTTATATCCTAGGTTGGTAATGTTGACTGTTCAGGACGCTCATCCTTTTTCCCTCTTCTCTATTCTCTCGCCTTCCTTCTTCCTCCCTCCGTACACTTTCCTTCTCCCTCCGTACACCTTCCTTCTCCCTCGGTACACCTTCCTTCTCCCTCCGTACACCTTCCTTCTCCCTCTGTACATCTTCCTTCTCCCTCCGTACACCTTCCTTCTCCCTCCGTACACCTTCCTTCTCCCTCTGTACACCTTTTTTCTCCCTCCGTACACCTTCCTTCTCCCTCCGTACACGTTCCTTCTCCCTCCGTACACCTTCCTTCTCCCTCCGTACACCTTCCTTCTCCCTCCGTACACCTTCCTTCTCCCTCTGTACACCTTCCTTCTCCCTCCGTACACCTTCCTTCTCCCTCTGTACACCTTCCTTCTCCCTCCGTACACCTTCCTTCTCCCTCGGTACACCTTCCTTCTCCCTCGGTACACCTTCCTTCTCCCTCCGTACACCTTCCTTCTCCCTCCGTACACCTTCCTTCTCCCTCTGTACACCTTCCTTCTCCCTCCGTACACCTTCCTTCTCCCTCGGTACACCTTCCTTCTCCCTCCGTACACCTTCCTTCTCCCTCGGTACACCTTCCTTCTCCCTCCGTACACCTTCCTTCTCCCTCTGTACACCTTCCTTCTCCCTCCGTACACCTTCCTTCTCCCTCTGTACACCTTCCTTCTCCCTCCGTACACCTTCCTTCTCCCTCTGTACACCTTCCTTCTCCCTCCGTACACCTTCCTTCTCCCTCGGTACACCTTCCTTCTCCCTCCGTACACCTTCCTTCTCCCTCGGTACACCTTCCTTCTCCCTCGGTACACCTTCCTTCTCCCTCGGTACACCTTCCTTCTCCCTCCGTACTCCTTCCTTCTCCCTCCGTACTTCTCCCTACAGTCTCTGGGGATTCCTTCACATAAAGAAAAGTGATCTGTATTTTCCTGAGCTTCCAGTGCCTTGATTTTCTCTAAAAGCAGAGCTATTGTCCACACTGTACTGGTGCATCTCTCTCTCTCTCTCTCTCTCTCTCTCTCTCTCTCTCTCTCTCTCTCTCTCTCTCTCTCTCTCTCAAATCTTTCTAAAACTCCCTACCACACCCTCCTTAACTTTCCCCTCCATTCACTACCTTCCCCCATCTTTATTGCCAACTTTATTATCGCTTACATACCACTCTCTTGGAAATTATTCCCCCGTGTGATTCCTCCTCTTCCTTCCTTCCTTCTACTCTTCTATTCTCCATTATCTTATATTATCTTTCATTATCACTATAACATTTATTCTACTTACACATTAATTCTTGTATATTATTACTATTATCTATTGCTAGTAAATACATCTAGGAATAGAAGGTATGGAGAGGAAGAGTGAGGAGAAGAGGAAGAGGAAATGTGAGAAGAGAATGAGGAAGAGTGAGGAGGAGAAGATGATGAGGAAGTGTGAGAAGATGATGAGGAAGAGTGAGAAGAAGAGGATGAGGAAGTGTGAGAAGATGGTGAGGAAGAGTGGGGAGGAGAAGAGGATGAGGAAGTGTGAGAAGATGATGAGGAAGAGTGGGGAGGAGAAGAGGATGAGGAAGTGTGAGAAGATGATGAGGAAGAGTGAGGAGGAGAAGAGGATGAGGAAGTGTGAGAAGATGATGAGGAAGTGCGAGAAGAGGATGAGGAAAAGTGAGGAGGAGAAGATGAGGAAGTGTGAGAAGAGGATGAGGAAGTGTGAGAAGATGATGAGGAAGAGTGAGGAGGAGAAGAGGATGAGGAAGTGCGAGAAGAGGATGAGGAAAAGTGAGGAGGAGAAGATGAGGAAGTGTGAGGAGAAGAGGATGAGGAAAAGTGAGGAGGAGAAGATGAGGAAGTGTGAGGAGAAGAGGATGAGTGGGGAGGAGGAGATGGTAAAGATATGTTAAAAGTGCTTTAAAATCCAGGAAAATTCAGTGTACGTATTCTTTGATCTCTATTTCCAGTCTCTCTTATTCCCGTTCTTCCCCTACCTTATTTTTTGCTTCTCTCTCTCTCTCTCTCTCTCTCTCTCTCTCTCTCTCTCTCTCTCTCTCTCTCTCTCTCTCTCTTATACTTTTCATCCTAATCTGTTATTCTCTCTTATCCCTTGTATTCCCACTGTTTGTTTCTCACATCCTTTTTATTCCTACTCTTTTTCTGTTTCTCTTATCCCTTTTATTCCTACTGTTACTCTCTCTTATCACTTTCTGCTTACTCTGTTTCTTTTAATCTCTTTAATCCCCGTTTTTCTCTGCTTTATTTCTCCTACTTTGCTCGACACTTCTAGATTTATTCACAAGATTAGATTTACCAGCACTAACCTTACTTAGTCAGCCTTGCTGGTTAGATTTCCTAGCATCTTAGCTAACATGTATACTTGTATGTTACCCGTATGTTACATGTATGTTACCCGTATGTTACATGTATGCTACCTGTTAGTTACCTGTAGCCGGGGGTCACTGCCCCCGCGGCCATTTCTCAGACCAGCTGGTGACCTGATTGACCATTCGAGATACTATTGTTAACTAAGATTAATGCAGCTTCTACGTGTGTGTGTGTGTGTGTGTGTGTGCAGTGGTGCACACCCTGCGTCCATTAGGCAGTGAAGGTGAGACATCATTACACTCCCGGTCATTATTCAGGGCAGGATAATGACCCGTGTCCAGCGTAATGACTTGGGTTGTCAACATCCTCTGAACACGCAACACCTTGTTCAATGGACTCTCTTCTCTCTCTCTCTCTCTCTCTCTCTCTCTCTCTCTCTCTCTCTCTCTCTCTCTCTCTCTCTCTCTCTCAGACGTTTAATTTTCACTGTTCGTAAATGCGTTATTATTCCCTCCAATACTTCCCTCGTTTGTACCTCTTCTGCATCCTCTTCTCTCTCTTTCCACTTTCCACATATTCCCCCACCTCCGCTTCCCCTCTACACAGCATCCGGAAGAGGGGAAGTATCGTACTGGCCCCAGGGGAGAATTTGAAGTCCTCTTCCCCTTGGGACAACCCGGAGGTGAGCGGGCAGAGGATGGAGAGGTCGGGGTGGGCGGTTGGCGGGGGGAGAAAAGGAGGGAGTGGGTGGGAAGGGGGAAGCCAAGCACCAGCTGTGGAAGGGATTAAGGATATAACCAACGGGAGGCAGCAGCTGGTCTGAAGAAACATATGGCAGGACATATCAATTAGCGTGATCGAGTGTACTGCAAGAGACAAGATACTTAATCACGTCAGACAACAGTGTCACAAGTACAATAAAGCGTAACAGACAATTCATAAAGGCGTCACAAGAAAGCATATATGTCGAGTTCGCATCGGATGGAGGGAAGGTGAAGGAAACACACTGTAGGTTGTGGCCTGATGGCTAAAACTCTTGCTTCACACGTCGAGGGTTCGGGTTCGATTCCCGGAGAGGGTAGAAACATTGGGTCTGTTTCCTTACACCGGTTACCTATGTTCCCCATCAGCAAAATGGGTACCTGAGAGTGAACTGGTGTGGGTCGCATCCTGGAACAAAACTGACCTAATTTGCAGAAAATGCTCTGCATAACAAGCAACTTTCTATGTAGTAGAGTGTTATGGATGTCAACTAGGCTTGTATACCTGGTACATGTACTTGTAGAAATAAAGATATACAGAGCGATATATTGGGTAAATTCGTGACGGAGCCCAGCCTGCCTGTTCGCATCTCTAGCGTGAGGGTAACCAACTTTCCCCGTTGACTCACAACGCATGCGCATGGGAGTCTGTGGCGTCATAGGTAGCAGGCGAAGTAGATTATAAATGATATTTGAATTCCTACTACACAAGTAATACATATATTTACTCCTAATGGATATAATCATAACCATGATTTTTTAAGAGGTGGGCCGGCAAGCCAGCAGAAGTCCTCGGTCAGATGACCAAAAGCTCCAGCTGTGGGTCATCATATGACTAAGAACTGTAACAGGATACACTTGTCTTGTTTCCTGACAAACACTGAACCTACTTACCTACCACGGAAGTATTGCTGTTGACAGCTCGGTGATGCTAATGTGTGGCGTCCCCGCCATGCGGCTAAGAATGTATAGATAGCTTGGATGACCCAAACATTGTAGCTATCACAGAGACAAAACTGACATAAATCAGATGCTATATTTCAATCAGGATTGTAAGTGATAAGGAAAGAGGGGAAACAAAGAAGGCAGAACAAAGACAGAAGGCAGACATTTCAGGCTTTAGGCTGATTCTATACAATACTAAGGAAAGCTGTATACAGGAACATAAGACATTTGAATGTAATGTATTACATATCACAGTGAATCATGGAATCAATGATAATGTAATTAAACAATTACACAAAAAAGTACCAACTATCACAAAAAAATACAAAATAGCATCACAAAAAGTAAAAAATGTCACAAAAAATACACAATATCTCAAAGTACAAAAAACATCACAAACTCGGAAAAATTGTCACAAATAAGTAAAGTTTTTGTTTCAGGCGACATTTCGATCAGACGAAACGTTTGTCTACAAAAATCGCTTCATCTGCATTACCTTTCGACCACAGGTCCAAAAAATACGGAAAATACGGAAGAAAAAATACACAATAAAGGAAAACATAAATAAGTAAAGATCAAGTAAGTAAATAAAGAAAAAATATAATTGAATATAACATCTAAAAAAGGAAATATAAACGTAAATAAAACAGGAAAAAAAAATAAAAAAAACACGTGAGGGCCCCTAAAGCGAGGCGAAAAATGTGGAAAACAGAATCATTAACGAAAATAAAATTAACGGTTAAAGCGATTTGCTTTATTAGGTTTAAAGCTTACCAACTACACTAGGGTCATCAACACTGGGCAAGGAACACACCTTAATGTATATAATTTTGATGAACTAGAGATGGCTAGTGGAGTTTCAAGCTTATCGACTGCAGCAGGGTCATTAAGGCTGCACGTAACTTGTTCACAACCAGTCGAGAATAACTTCAGTGTATATAGTACTATCATTTATAGAACTGCGGCTATCCAGGACTCGATCCTGCGTCGCCATGCCCAGCCCTGCTAGGTATGTGGTCCAGTGGACCACAAATTTGTGGTCCAGTGGATAGATGCGTACTATGCCCTGTTCTCACAGGGCTGGGCATGGCGACGCAGGATCGAGTCCCAGCTAGCCGCAGCTCTTTATACAGTGAGATACATACACCTCTCTGTGTGCCTCCTGACAACAGTGTAAGAGGTTCGTTACTGTTTTTGTTTTTAACACGACGGCCATTTCAAATCGAGTCAGGATGACCCGAGAAAGAAGTAACACTTTCATTATCATTCATTCCATTACTGTCTTGCCAGAGGCACCCTACACTACACTTAAAAAACCGCAACATATTAAAACCCCTCCAGTTTAAGGAGAGAGATTCTCGTGATGGGTAAGTCACCACTCTCCTCCCCACACGAGTCCCTCACACACACACACCACTCCCTCACACACCACTCCCATACACACCACTCCCTCACACACCACTCCCTCACACACCACTCCCTCACACACCACTCCCTTACACGCCACTCCCTTACACACCACTCCCTTACACGCCACTCCCTCACACACCACTCCCTCACACACCACTCCCTCACACACCACTCCCATACACACCACTCCCTCACACACCACTCCCTCACACACCACTCCCTCACACACCACTCCCTTACACGCCACTCCCTTACACACCACTCCCTTACACGCCACTCCCTTACACACCACTCCCTTACACACCACTCCCTTACACACCACTCCCTTACACACCACTCCCTTACAAACCACTCCCTTACACACCACTCCCTCACACACCACTCCCTTACACGCCACTCCCTTACACGCCACTCCCTTACACACCACTCCCTTACACACCACTCCCATACACACCACTCCCTCACACACCACTCCCTTACACGTCACTCCCTTACACGCCACTCCCTTACACACCACTCCCTTACACACCACTCCCTTACACACCACTCCCTTACACACCACTCCCTCACACACCACTCCCTTACACACCACTCCCTTACACACCACTCCCTTACACACCACTCCCTTACACACCACTCCCTTACACACCACTCCCTTACACACCACTCCCTTACACACCACTCCCTCACACACCACTCCCTTACACGCCACTCCCTTACACGTCACTCCCTTACACACCACTCCCTTACACACCACTCCCTTACACACCACTCCCTTACACACCACTCCCTTACACACCACTCCCTTACACACCACTCCCTTACACACCACTCCCTTACACACCACTCCCTTACAAACCACTCCCTTACACACCACTCCCTTACACACCACTCCCGCACACACCACTCCCACACACACCACTCCCACACACACCACTCCCACACACCACTCCCACACGCACCACTCCCTTACACACCACTCCCTTACACACCACTCCCTTACACACCACTCCCTTACACACCACTCCCTTACACACCACTCCCTCACACACCACTCCCTTACACGCCACTCCCTTACACACCACTCCCTTACACACCACTCCCTTACACACCACTCCCTTACACACCACTCCCACACACACCACTCCCACACACACCACTCCCACACACACCACTCCCACACACACCACTCCCACACACACCACTCCCACACACACCACTCCCACACACACCACTCCCACACACACCACTCCCACACACACCACTCCCACACACACCACTCCCACACACACCACTCCCTTACACACCACTCCCTTACACACCACTCCCTTACACACCACTCCCTTACACACCACTCCCTTACACACCACTCCCTTACACACCACTCCCTTGCACACCACTCCCTTACACGCCACTCCCTTACACGCCACTCCCTTACACGCCACTCCCTTTCACACCACTCCCTTACACACCACTCCCTTACACACCACTCCCTTACAC